>NW_027182352.1:300000-498877 GCF_040938575.1 Ambystoma mexicanum
CATTCTTTCATTCTACTAATTGAAGCGTTGTCCTGCTCCAAATTCCCATTCCCCTTTTACCTTTATCTTCCTGTCTCCACCCTCCATATTCTGTCAAGCCTGGCCCCAAGTATTCAATTGAATACAATTTCTCATAATGTGGGCCCAGGGGGTGTTAGGGACCTGGCTGTTCATGTTGCTGTCTGTGCATAAGGCATTTATGGTGCAGCTCAGTTGGTTTGTTGGGGGCAGCCCCACTGATGCTCGCAGGTCCGAGACAGTCTGCGCTTGTCTATCCATTTTAAGATTGCCCAGGCCGGGCCGGGCCCTCACTTCTTTGCGGTGCTACTCAGTGGGAGAGCTCCACAAATGGAGGAGGTCCGAGTACAGTTTAGGCAAATCAGGTGGGACTGGTTCTGAATTTGTTATCTGCTGCAGCAAAGTCCGGACAGAGTTACCAGATGTGTAGCCTAATGTTTAAAACATTAATGCTGCTCTGTGATTCTATTCAGCGAAAGAGATGTTTACGCTGCTGTCAAAGGTGCTACGCTCCTGTCAGTGCTGCTTTGTGTTAAAGGCATGTGAATGTGATGGTGTTCTGTGGTGAAAACACTGAGTGCTGCCCAGTGGTAAAGGCATTTGATGCTACTCAGTGTGTCAGTGTTATAAAGCACAGTGAAGGTGGTTAATTGTAAAGGTTTAAATTGGGTGGTCCTGGGAGGGAGTGGTGACCATACAGTATTTAGGTGGCTCCAGTGTCACAGTAAATATGTGCAGGAAGCTCTATGTTCCGACCTGGGCCGCCCTGGGTCTATGTTATCGTACCTGCTGGATCCTCCATGCAGTGAGATTGTATGTATGTATGTCACACTTATCAGGTCATGATCAAGCTTCTCTGAAAGCTTTCTAATACTGAAAACAAACTGCATCCAAGCCACGTGTCTCTTTTTAACCCATGAGCGAAAGCTCTTATCTTCTAAAAATGTCTGATATGGACAAACTGCTACAGGCCACGACAAAGCTTCATAATTTTAAGTTTACAGAAATATAAATTTCCCTTAAACTGTAGTAAATATTGCTGCATGTATTTGTATTTTGTGCAAGCCCATTGACTAGGAGTGTCCAATGCACAGTTCTTCTTGTAAGAGCTGTTTCCTCATTTCCAGTGTACAATTATAGGACACAGACAGTCAATTGTACTTCTGCATTAGGTATAAAGTGTGGCAGGCACAAGCGTGCACTATCATTTGTCATAATGTGGTCTTTGGAGCCTAGTGTTTGACCTTGCTTACAAACTTTGCAGCATACGGCCGTCGCAGTCTGTAAGACATAGGATTGTATTTCAGAATGTACTATATATCCAGAATATGGGGATTAAGGCAATCAGCAAAACTAATTTAACTTAAAAAGAAATATTTCCCAGAATGCCTTGCACACTGCTTCCACCTTACCTTTGCAGGTCAAGGGTGGTGAAATAAAAAGATTATTTGTGCTGGCAGACGGTTGCATTTGCTGAGGCGTACAATCATTATTCTGTCTTAAAAGCTCAGTGTTGTTTATTCCGAAATTAGTCACAGTCTCTGGCAACTAAAAGCTGGCCCTTATTCCAAACAGCCTGCTTTAATATATATTGGGTGTATGGTTGAATGTACAGATCATACCTTTTATTTTGCCTGTGCGCTTGCACAGCTGAACCCCAATACACAGAATGATATCAAACCATGTGTTCTCCTGCTCCCCTGTGCATTGGGAGTTTTCTTACAGGCCCCCCAGTAAGGGACGTCTCAGAGGCTGTGGATGGTTCAGAGTCAGTGGCTGTGTTGAGGACCCCTTCTGAAGTTGCATCAAGTCCTGTTTCTTGGGCCATTTGTGTGCCTGGGACGGAGTACGAGGGACATAAGGTTTATTGCACAATGTGTCCTTTGAGTACGTATTTTCTGGTGCAGGGCATGTTTGCTCAGGGTTTTGAACAGGAAACAGGAAGTTGTGGAAAGTGAGAGCTTCTCACTTCACTAAAGTCTAAATACAGTGATTTTAAGCCAGATTATCGCTAGTGCCAGTTATGCAGCACGCTGTGTCATACTAGTATGAGCATCACATGGTGCCCTGAGAACAGGTTTTCCTAATTTTCCTGCCAGCAATCGTACCTCGGTAGTTTCGATGCATTACCCTGATTTAACAAGGGATGGTTCTCACACTGTAGAATTGGGTAGAATTGGGGAGGTGGTAATCATATTGTGTGAATGCTTTAGATTGGGGATTGTCTGAGCGGCATGAGGTGTGTGGTGGCACCATGGTGGTGGTGAATTGTGAAATTGTTAAGTCGTAGCTGAAACTGCATGCTTTAGGACATCACCCTTTCCTGGCACCTTACCCGCAGGACTAGACAACACAAACAAGCATTGTAAATCCTGGTCGCTAATCCCGTGAGAGATCTATACCTATTCAGACCCAGATTTGGGGTTCATGCATGCTTAGATTAAATGCTCCTGTCTGAACATGGATTTATCACACTCTCGTGCTGTCTCGCCTAAGGGCTTGTTGATGCAGCTGCCCTTTGGTATCAGCTGTGATTTCAGAATGCCGCAGAAGCCATCATTGCACTCGACTCAAGTGCACCCTAGCCTTTTGACCCATGCACAATAATTTATGTTTAACTGATATTTTCCAATATAACAATGGGGTAGGAATTACAGAGAGTGAGGAGGGAAAGAAATAAGGAGGAATGGTAGAAGAGACACAAACAAGGAGGGTAGAAGGATGGGGGGAAAGTTAAGAGGAAAGGTGGTAGGGAGACAGGTAGGAAACAATGTGAGAGAGGAAGGAAAGGAGGAGAGGAAAGATGCCCATGAAAGAAAGGGGAGAAAATGGAACGGGAAGCAAGAATAAAAGGAAGGAACAAAAGAAAAAAGGAAGAAGACAATCAAGAGTAAGGAAAGGAGGGAATGATAAGGGAGTGATGGGTGATGGGAGGTGAGAAGGAAGGAACTGCTTGCTCCTCCTAGCTTACTCCAGTAATATAGACCAGCAGGTTGAGCGCTCGCTGGCGCTGCTGCGATCTATTCATGATCTGCAGGTAGCAGTTTCAAATCCTGGCAAGGCCATAGAAGAGGAATGTTATCACTTGTTTTCGCAAGTGTTTGCATAAAACATTACATGCAACAAACACCATTAACCCTCCATAAGTAGCATTTTCTGTAAAGTTGTGTATTGACATGATTCACGGATTAGGGTTTGATGGCCACTTTTTAAGGTGAGGGACACTTTTTTAGGTGTCCCGGCCCTTTTCTTTTCCCAGTCCAACCCTGGCCAAGGGAGGCCGGCCAGAGATTGACAGGAAAGGAGAGAGACGGTGTGCCGATGAGGAGAATCTCTGTCTCACTGGCATTCAGGCAGAGATCGTTGGGGGCACACCACTCCGGGATAGAAGACAGACAGTCAGAGATGAGAGAAGAGGTGGCAGAAGGGTGCCTGAAAACGAGCTGAGTGTCATCTGCATAGCACTGAAAGTTGGGGCAGAGAGCGGCAATGCAGTGGGCAAGAGGTGCCAGGTATTGGTTGAACAGCCATGGAGAGAGGTTAGATCCCTGTGGAACACCACAGGTAGAGAGAGAGATAGAGGAGATAAAGGACCCTAGTTGGACCCGGGAGGGTCGATTGGAGAAGAAAGAGGTCAGCCAGGCCAGGGCCTGATTGGTGATACGCAGGTTATTATGGAGCTGGTTGTGCTCGATGGCATGGTTGACCGTGTCAAAAGCAGAAGAGAGATTGAGTAAGATGCGGACAGAGGGGGTATTAGAGTCGAGGTTGGAGAGCAGGTCATTGCGGATGTTCAGGAGAGCAGTTTCTGTGCTTCTGGCTGCTCTGAAGCCAGACTGATGATCATGGAAACAACCAACAGATTCAGTATGAAGATTAAGATGGGAGATGGCCAGCTTTTCCAGGAGTTTGCCCAGGAAAAGAGTGATGGAGATCGGGCAATAGTTAGCCGGGCAGGAGGGGTCGGCTGAGAGTTTCTTGAGAAGAGGGTGCACAAGAGAGAGCTTCAGGGGGGAAGGGAAGGCTCCTGTGGCGAAGGAGTAGTTGCAGAAGTCAGGCAGGGAAGGAGCAAGGGTTTCAATCTGGTCCTTGATGGTTTTAGAAGAACATGGGACAACCTGTTTTGATGAGACTTTCATAGATTGGACTTGTCTAGAAACCTTGATGGATGACAACAGAGGACAGGCAGCGAAGGAGGGAAGAGAGGTGGCCACAGGGGGGGCAGAGGTAGAGCAGAGAGTAGAGGGAGGAGGGGGAGAGGACAATAGAAAGAACAGGATGTCCTGAGTTTTAGAGATGAAATGAGAAGCCAGGGCCGTGCAGAGGGCTTGGGAGGGGAGAGGAGAGATAGAGACTGCTGCAGGATTGGCCAGCTCCTTGCAGATTTTAAAGGGTTCGGCTGAGTTGTTGGATGCCGCAGAGACGCAGGCTTGGATGTGGGCTCTCTTCTTGGTGCGGACAGAGAGCCGGTATTGCATTTGGAGCAGGCGGCAGGCCAGTTTGTCAGAGGATGCACAGGAAGCTAGCCATTTCCTCTCAGCCACACTGCACTTGCGTTTAAGGGTGACGAGGTCTGAGGCGTACCAGGAGTTTCACTTTGCTTTGGGCTTCAAGCAGATCCTCATGACAGGGGCAAGAACATCAATAGTATCAGAGATAGCAGATTGGAGCTTGGGAAGGGCTGTGTCAGGATGTGAGTCAGCCATAGGAGGAGGAGGGGTAAGAAAGTGGCGACGAAAGCATCAACATGCTGTCATGATGCCTACCCCCGGAGCACCAGGACAGACCCAGCACCCCCGGGAGCAGGCATCATGCCCTCGGGTAAAAGCCCAGCGGCCCTTAATAGGGGCTTTTTGGACTTTGTCCTGGCGCCATAGGCGCCAGGCTCATAATAGAGGGTGTTTGGTGCACTTACCTGACGCAGACCATGCTGCATGAAGCCTCAAGCCAAATGAGGCTTAGGAGGGACTATTTTATCAAAGGAACTATTTTACTTGGGTGGGGACCGTGGAAGAATACTTAACTGGAACTTCTTCCAAGGCTATTTAAACCATGCCCGGACTGCCACACGTGCTTCGCGTTGCTCTGCATCTAGCAGCTGAATGCTCACCGTGCCTGCTCCTGCATCTTGCCTCCAGCCACGCCCGCCTCGATCTTGGGATACCTGAAAGGAAGGAAGGGAAGAGAAAAGGTGAAAACCAAGAACTTAATCTAATTTCCTACCTGTCTCCGGAATCATCACACCAGCGATCCTGAAGATAGACATTCTTTAAAAGCATTGCGCTACTTGTAGCAGCGCCGCGCATCACTCACCTGCCTCGTGGGCTCTTCACTATCCACCGCGGCCCTCTGGGCATTCCGCCACATCTCTGCACCTGCAGGGGAGAAGAAGAGACAAAAGGTGAGCAGGAGGAACAAATGAGGAAAGCCTGATTTTTCCGTCACAAGTCTTACCTGGCCATATTTGATGGAACCACTCCTCATTTCGGGTCGGCGCCACTCCTTGGCCTGGTACTGCACCCCAGCCCCTAAGGGGAAAAAAGAAAGACATTACTAGAGGGATTCAAAGACATTTAAAGGGATTATTTTATCACAAACTCACCTGAGTTTATCTCCGGCAATATCCCTTGAAGCATCACTTCCACTCTGCACCTGAAAATAAGGACAGATCGCAGGTTAAGAAAAGCAAACAAAGAGAAGACTCTACTCTGGAACTTTTTAAACTGCATACTTACGGCATTTCGCCTTCCGAAACCAGTGAAGTAACCTGTCAAATACGCGCCCCTGCACCAGAAGCAGGATGGAGAGCTCATCTATTCAAACATTAAGGTGAGCCTTGATTGGGGATTTCGGAGGTGGTCAGAGAAGAGCAAAGGGGAGGTGGGAAGCAATCACAATACTCTGCAGTCAGTAAATCCCCTTTCTCCACCTACAGAAAGATTTTTCTACGGGCCAGACAAGCCAGATTTGGGGGTCCAGTTCAGTCGGTGTTTCGAATCCTGCGCATCACTCTTGAAGAGGTCACAGCAATCCAGACCAGGTCAGCACCTCCGTGGGAGCCAGGTGAGCGTTACAGAACGCGAAGCCTTCCTACAAATTCCCACCCAGGCGCTATGGAAACTTCTGAGACTGATATGTTGGCCCAATTACTGGGGGAATTACGGGCCGAAGTACATGCCGCTTGTCAAAAGACTAATGCCCTCAGGAGGGAACTAATCGTATCTAAGGAGCAAACTGATGACCTGGCTAGGCAGGTATTGCAAGGTCAAGCTGGGCAAACCCCTCTACCTGGTTCCGGGGGGAATTCTGTTCCTGTGGCTCCAAGTAACCCTGTGCAAATCAATCTACCTGGAAATATGCCGCTGGCCCCACCTGAACGCTTTGCTGGGGACCCCAAACGGTTCGCGTATTCATGATTCAATGTCGTTTGCATTTCCTATGCAGACCTAGGGCCTTCCCTAATGACCAGACCAAGGTAGCTTTTGTGTTGTCATACCTTAGCGGCTGTGCTGCCGATTGGTCAGTACCACTGGTTACTGAAGATGACCCAATCCTCCGGGATTTCCAAGGATTTCAAGCAAGCATGGAGAGATTATTTGCTATACATTCTCAGGGACAAGCTCTGGATGATGAACTTCTATCCCTGCGACAGGGCAACCAAGACCTCCTCTCCTACATAGCAACCTTTAACAGACTAATCGTGGAAACTGGGTGGCCAGAGGATAAAAGAATCACATTATTCTATCGGGGTGTACGCGCAGAACTTAAAGATGTCTTGGCCCAAGTTGTAAATCCGCCCCAAGAATGCACAGAATATATAGACTTAGTGGTCCAATTGGATCACAGGCTCCAAAACCGAAAAGCGGATCGGTCCAAGTTTGAAACCCGGGTGTTGGTCAAGACCCACGTCACTCCCAAAGGTGCCGATGTCTCAGAGCCTATGCAAATTGGAGGGGTTAGAGGACCTTTAACCCAAAAGGAACGTGAAAGGAGGCGGCAGTTAAAATTATGTCTTTATTGTGGGAACTCTGGACACTTTCTACGAGATTGCCCGGCAAAACCGCCCAAGAAGCTGGTAGGAGCCGCTGATAAAAACCATGAAGACTCTGTTTCGGGAAACGACTCCGCCCGACAAGCGTAGGGGTCCGCTTGCCGAGCTTGAAAACTAACTCTCAGACCTCGCATTTCATTGTGCCAATGGTTCTCGTAGATCCGGAACAGCCTAAGCGGTTGCATGCAATAAAGGCATACATCGATAGTGGGGCTATAGGAAACTATGTGGATCGTGAATTGGTCTCTAGAATTAACCTCCCTCTGCGTCCAAAAACCATCAAAGATGTCATCACCACAGTCGATGGAACTGAAATTGCCTCAGGACCGGTAACACATTCCACTACTGAGGTGACTCTTACTGGTCCGGACGGCCATCGGGAGGCAGTTGTGTTTGACGTAATCAAGGCCCCACAGTTTCAGGTTATTCTTGGAATTCCTTGGTTAGAGACACATAATCCTAGAATTGATTGGCGAGCAAAGAGAATAACCTTCCCGGATTGTGCACAAACCTGTTACCCAGAAAATCTGAAGATTAGTCTAGCATCTGTAACCTCTGTCTTCATGCAACTACCTCCGGAATACCAAGACTTTCAGGACGTCTTCCAAAAGGAACAGGCCAACACGTTACCCCCCCACAGATCGTACGATTGCCAAATCGATCTGGTGCCCGGTGCACAACCCCCTTGTAGCAGGATTTATGCCCTTACTGAACCTGAGAACCGGCATTTCAGACAATATTTAGATCAATACCTAGCCAATGGTTTCATTCGCCCGTCAAAGTCCCCGGCATCCTCGGCTTTGTTCTTCGTGCCCAAAAAAGAAGGCAACCTTAGAACTTGTATCGACTACCGCGCATTGAACCAGATAACGGTTAAAAACCGTTACCCTCTGCCTTTGATCCCTGAACTCCTTGACCAGGTGAAGGACGCTTGCGTATACACCAAGTTAGACCTCCGGGGGGCTTATCATCTGGTGCGAGTAAAAGAAGGCGACGAATGGAAAACAGCCTTCCGTACAAAATATGGTTTATTCGAATACCAGGTGATGCCTTTTGGGTTGTGCAACGCGCCTGCTGCCTTCCAATTCTTCATGAACGATGTCCTTCGGGAATTTATCGATGTTTGTGTTGTCGTATATATCGATGACATTCTTGTGTACTCCTCTTCGGAATCTGATCACAGAAAGCATGTCCGGGCCGTCCTTGAGAAATTGCGCCAGCACAAACTGTTTGCTAAGCTGGAAAAGTGTGTTTTCCATACCACCGAGGTGGAGTTTCTTGGATTCATCCTGACACCTAATGGGGTCCGAATGGACTCACGGAAAGTGGAGGCCATCCTCAAATGGCCATCTTCTAGCTCGGTAAAAGGGATCCAAAGCATGCTTGGTTTTGCCAATTTTTATCGCAGATTTATTCCGGAATTTTCACGTGAGGTACAACCCATCACTGCACTTTTGCGGAAAAATAAACGTTTCGAATGGACCAAGGAAGCCGAACAGGCCTTTCAGGAATTGAAAGCTAAATTCACATCTGCACCTATTTTGAAGCACCCGCGTCCCAATCTCCCATACATAGTGGAAACTGACGCGTCCAGTTTAGCCATGGGAGCTGTCCTGTCTCAGAGAGACCCTGAAACCAACCAACTGCATCCTGTAGCATTTTGGTCCAGAAAGTTCTCACAGCCTGAGGTAAATTATACAATTACCGATAAGGAATTATTAGCCATTAAGTCCGCCTTTAAGGCCTGGCGGCATTATCTTCTTGGCGCCAGGCACACCATCACCGTGATCACTGATCACCGAAATTTACAATATTTAAAGACTGCCAAGGCTCAATCATCACGTCAGCTCTGATGGGCTTTGTTGTTTGCTGAGTTTGATTTCGTAATCACTTACCGTCCCGGCTGTAAGAATGGCAAAGCAGACGCACTATCTAGAATAGGAATGGGAGAAATAGACACTAATTCAGAACCTGTGCCGATCATTCCCGAACAAAGAATTTTGGGATTAACATCCTTATAAACCTTTGAAGACATTCAAGCACGAGTAAAACAACTCCTAGACTCTACCGCCTTGCAGGATTGGATCCAAAGGGGGTCTTACTTTTCGGTCAACGATGGCCTACCTTACTTCCAAGGACACTTATTTCTGCCAGAAAAGGAATTACAAGAACTGGTTATTTCCAGTCATCATGATACCCTGATGGAAGGACATCCTGGCATTGCCAAAACAGAGGAAAAACTTAAACGACAATTCTGGTGGCCTTCCTGGCGAAAGGATATTACATCTTTCGTGATGTCCTGTGGAGTTTGCGCCCAAAACAAAGGCCAAAAGACAAAACCCGCCGGTCTTCTTCATCCTTTAGACATTCCACCAGCGCCTTGGCACACCTTGTCACTAGATTTTATCACGGACCTGCCCCCTTGTAATGGATACAATACTATTCTGGTTGTGGTGGATCTATTTTCTAAAATGGCTCATTTTATTCCGTTGAAAGGATTACCTTCAGCTTCAGTCCTTGCTAAGGAATTCCTCGAAAAATATCATCCGCTTGCATGGATTCCCGTCCATATTAGTCTCCGACCGGGGAAGCCAGTTTATTTCACATTTTTGGAAAAGGTGTTGTCAACTGGCACAAATCGACGTAAGACTCTCAACCAGCCATCACCCACAGACCGATGGTCAGACGGAGAGAACGAACCAGACCCTTGAACAATACCTACGGTGTATGTTGCACCAATCGGAGGGTAATTGGAAGGATTTGTTATGGGTGGCCGAATATGCATACAATAACTCGGTGCACGCTGGAACTGGACAAAGCCCCTTTTACACCCTATATGGACATTACCCTCGTACTTCAGATCTGGACTCTCCTCTGAGCTTTGAAATGCCCGCAGTAGATCATTTGCATTCCACTATAACTCAAGCATTCAAGAATGCAACTGCCCATTTGCAACAAGCGAAAGAAAAATACAAGAAAAATGCAGATCTGCATGGGAAGGAGGCGCCTTCATACCAAATAGGAGACCAAGTATGGTTGGCTACCAAACATTTATTACTCAAGGGACCTCGGACTTTTAATCCAAGGTATTTGGGCCCTTATTCGATCAAAGCTATCATTAATCCAGTGGCAGTCAAGCACCATCTGCCAGCTAACATGCGGATTCATCCCGTTTTTCATGTGTCACTTTTGAAACCAGTGCAACCAGGAACCAGATTAATAAAGCCACCAGAACCAATTCAGATAGATGGGGAGCCTGAATTCGAGGTGAAGAACATTTTGGATTCTAAAATTTCAAAATCAAAACTTTTCTATCTAATTGATTGGAAAGGGTACGGACCTCAGGAAAGATCTTGGGAACCCAGCGACCACGTACATGCACCTCGGCTGGTAAAAATGTTCCATCGGGATTTCCCAAACAAACCGAAACCTCCCGAGGGAAGGACCTTGGGAGGGGCCTTGGGGGGGAGTGCTGTCATGATGCCTACCCCCGGAGCACCAGGACAGGCCCAGCACCCCCGGGAGCAGGCATCATGCCCTGGGGTAAAAGCCCAGCGGCCCCTAATAGGGGCTCTTTGGACTTTGTCCTGGCGCCTTTGGCGCCAGGCTCATGTTGGACATCAGTCCTGGCGCCATAGGCGCCAGGCTCATAAAAGAGGGTGTTTGGTGCACTTACCTGACGCAGACCATGCTGCATGAAGCCTCAAGCCAAATGAGGCTTAGGAGGGACTATTTTATCAAAGGAACTATTTTACTTGGATGGGGACCGTGGAAGAATACTTACCTGGAACTTCTTCCAAGGCTATTTAAACCATGCCCGGACTGCCACACGTGCTTCGCGTTGCTCTGCATCTAGCAGCTGAATGCTCACTGTGCCTGCTCCTGCATCTTGCCTCCAGCCATGCCCGCCTCGATCTTGGGATACCTGAAAGGAAGGAAGGGAAGAGAAAAGGTGAAAACCAAGAACTTCATCTAATTTCCTATCTGTCTCCGGAATCATCACGCCAGCGATCCTGAAGATAGACATTCTTTAAAAGCATTGCGCTACTTGTAGCAGCGCCGCGCATCACTCACCTGCCTCGTGGGCTCTTCACTATCCACCGCGACCCTCTGGGCATTCCGCCACATCTCTGCACCTGCAGGGGAGAAGAAGAGACAAAAGGTGAGCAGGAGGAACAAATGAGGAAAGCCTGATTTTTCCGTCACAAGACTTACCTGGCCATATTTGACGGAACCACTCCTCATTTCGGGTCGGCGCCACTCCTTGGCCTGGTACCGCACCCCAGCCCCTAAGGGGAAAAAAGAAAGACATTACTAGAGGGATTCAAAGACATTTAAAGGGATTATTTTATCACGAACTCACCTGAGTTTATCTCCGGCAATATCCCTTGAAGCATCACTTCCACTCTGCACCTGAAAATAAGGACAGATCGCAGGTTAAGAAAAGCAAACAAAGAGAAGACTCTACTCTGGAACTTTTTAAACTGCATACTTACGGCATTTCGCCTTCCGAAACCAGTGAAGTAACTGGTCAAATACGCGCCCCTGCACCAGAAGCAGGATGGAGAGCTCATCTATTCAAACATTAAGGTGAGCCTTGATTGGGGATTTCGGAGGTGGTCAGAGAAGAGCAAAGGGGAGGTGGGAAGCAATCACAATACTCTGCAGTCAGTAAATCCCCTTTCTCCACCTACAGAAAGATTTTTCTACGGGCCAGACAAGCCAGATATGGGGGTCCAGTTCAGTCGGTGTTTCGAATCCTGCGCATCACGCTTGAAGAGGTCACAGCAATCCAGACCAGGTCAGCACCTCCGTGGGAGCCAGGTGAGCGTTACACATACACACGCTTCATAGGTCAGATAACCAAGAAGGTAGGTGGCTGGAGTTGGCTTGGCCTGAGGGGTAGATAGGGTGAGATGGGAGGAAAGGAGAAAGTGATCATGCCAGGATAAAGGAGTGGTGAGAGGGATAGATAGGGGAAGGTCTGAAGGGATCAGAACATCCAGAGTGTGCCCTGCAGAGTGAGTCAGGCCGGAGGGGAGAATAGAAACAGAGAGTCTCAGAGGTTGCGAAAGAGTCCAGAGGAAGGACAGGAAGCATCCAGGTGGATGTTGAAGTCTCCAAGAAGAAGGAGTTGAGTGGTCGAAGCCAGGAGGGAGGAGGAGAGGTTCACCCACTCAGAGAGGAAGGAGGAGATCTAACCAGGTGGCTGATAGATGGTAGCCAGATTAAGAGAGTGGCCAGGAGAGAGAGAAAGCCTACAGACAAGGAATTCGAAAGAGGAGTAGGCCTGCGTAGGAATTACAGAGGCAGGAATCCACTCTGGGAAGATCAGGGCTACACCCCCTCTGGAATGGTTGGATCTGGGCACAGAGAGGATCTTGTAGCCATCAGGGAGGAGAATGTCAAAGCTTGTGACAGAGCTGGCTGTGAACCATGTCTCAGTGAGACCGAGGACATTGAGACCGAGGAAGAGGCGGCAGATGTCAGAGGAGTGTTTGACAGCTGAGCGAGAGTTGAGAGTGGCAATAAGGAGAAGGTTGCCATCCTTGAAAGACTTCCGTGGAGGGGTTCAAATCAGAGGTATGCCCTGCAGAGGTGTAGAAGGAGCCCAAGGGGGAGTAGAAGAGGAAGAAGGAGAGGACAAGATAGCTAAAGAGGAGACAGAGGTGGGAGGCAAGGTAGCCGTGGAAGGGAGATAAGGGACAGCAGGAGAAGAAAGAAAATTGATGAGGTGCGGGAAATATCTATCAAAGAGGAGAAGGTTGGCCTGAGGGCCTTGGACCAAGATGGTAACATTCAGGTAAACATTAATGATGACCTACTGTGTGCCACCATTAAAGGGAGAAGAAAAGAAATGAGAAAGTACAGAGACAATATGAAGAGTCCATAGGTCTGGCGAGGGAATGACAAAGAGGATGTCAGTGAGGGTCTGTCTGTAGGAAGCACTGGTATAGTTGTTATTGATAGGGAGGCTTGGGTTTGAGACCAGGATGTCCTTTTTAAACTTCTTCTTACCAGACTTATTAAGGAGAGCAGGATAGTCGATAGAGAAGCAGTTAGAAAAGATAGGAAAAACACAGAGCACCATAGAGTAGGTGGGGGAGAGGAGAGATGAAGAGGGGGGTGGGAGGGTGGAGGTAAGGGGGGAAACACTAGGGCAGGACACACATAGGGGTACAAGCAGATGAGACAGAGAGGGATGAGACAATAGTGGTCAACTGACCAATACAACAAAAGCTCACACAATAGTAGAACAGTTTGCTAGATGCAGGGCCGGTCTTTGCGTCAGGCAGCCCAGGCGGCTGCCTGACGTCAGTCAGCCTCTAGGGGGCGCTGCACCAGCAGTCCACAGTGCTAGATTACACTTGTAACACATTTCCTAACATTATAAAAATGAATGTGCCTGTTCATTTTTATAATGTTAGGAAACTAACGTGTTGCACGTGTATTCTACCACTGGCACTGCTGTAGGCTGAGGCCTGGGCTAGGGCAGTTTCTAGTTCATTTGGTGCCCCGGGCGAAACACTAGGAATGCACCCGCCCCCGCATCCCATCCCATGCACCACTCCCACCGCACCACGCGCACCACTCCCACCGCACACCGCGCACCTCTCCAACTGCACCCTGCACGCCATTTCCAAATTACACCGTTAAGGAACTCCTACCCAAAGTCAAACAGTCTGTCACACAAGGAATGAATTGCCATTTGCAACGGTGGGCCACTTTTTCACTGGAGCCCAAGACAATTTTATGCCCCAGTCCCACTTAGGCTGCAGATAATGAGGACTGGGCACACCAACCAGGAGACCATGAATATGGCACAGGATGCAGTACATACAGCCAACGAAGAACACAAGATGCTTAAGGGGGTCTGGAGGCAACATAAGCCAAAAGGGCAATGACAAGGAGACACCTGAACCCAATAAACAATCACTTTAACATTCTTTGAATGGGAATCAAGGGTTATGTTTTGATGCAGTAAAGTCTTGACTGTTGTAAGGATACATGGACCATGATTATTTATTTATTCATGCAATGTTTGCCGGGTACCTGCATATTTATTTATTTATGCAATGTGTGTCGGATACAGGTATCCGACAAACATTGCATAAATAAATAAATTATCCATCTCCATGTACCCGACAAACATTGCATAAATAAATAAATAAACCGGTTCGCAGCTTAAAGAATATTTACTCAGCAACACTGGTCAAAACTATTATCTGCATAGTGCAGATAACTCCTCACTAGTGCCATGGAAGTGGTTTAAAGTGTAATTGATATATAGTTTGGAAAAGAAGCGGCATGAAAGAAATAGCACTGCTTTAAACTATTATTTTGGCAATTTTCTGGGCTTGCAGGGACGTACCATGGGCCCAAACGGGTCTCCGTTTGTACCGTGTCAGGGCCCACGGTGCGTTCCTGCAAAGCACGCCCACCTCCCACCGCACCTCTCCTCCCATCTCAATGCCAGCACGAAACCATTTAGTGACTAACGGGCCACCATTAGCAGTTTCCTGCTGGCATTGTGATGGAATGGGCTGGTCTTAGCTGCAGGGGGACCTAAAGTGTTTTTATTGGTGTGCTTATGCCCCCCACCCAAAGTGGCGCGAAAGTGGTCAGAGGGAGCCTCTAACTTCTGTAATGTCACGTAGTACTTTTGTACTACGTGATATTACAGTTGGAAGGGGCAGCGCCAGCACCTGACCTGCGGAACTTTCCCCACGTCAATGCGCCGCCCGACAAACTGGGAAAATCCATCCCCTCCAGAGGCTCCAGGGACCGGGGCAATTGCGCCATCCGGGGCTATTGTGACCCGGGCAGTTGCCCGCCTTGTCCGGGCCAAGAATCGGGCTTGGCCTCGGCCCTCAGGCAGGGCAGGGCAATTGGCATATAAATTAGCAACATTTGTTGCTTTATTACCTTCCCCCGGCCCCAGGTTGCGCCGGCGCTGCTGGCGCCAGCCAGGCCCATGGGCGCACGTGCAGTGTGCCCTCCTCCAGGCTATGGGCGCGCACTGACACTGAAGTGTCGATCGATTGGGGCTGGCTGGTGTTGTCGGACCCGGACATTACAGCAAAGAGGAGTGAGTGGGTCACTAAATCCTGAAGTTGTTCCCATCACAAGCACACACTGCCAAGCAGCAGCAGAATCAGCAATTACAAACAGTTGCTGGATCCTGCACTTGCTGATTGGCCTTGTTTCAGGAAACCCGTCAGTAACTACAGCCTGCCGTGGCAAGCACACTTCTTTGCTCCTGCTCCCGTCCTCGCAGGTGAGGCCCATTGCTGCATAGGCATTTTATTTATTTTAAAATGGTATTGCAGAGATTACTGGGCCATCCAAGAACAGCCTCTGGAGGCCAGAAAGCTAGACACTTTTGTCAAGGCTCAAGTAGTCATGAAAAAGGAAGCGAGCACTGGTGGTGGACACTCCTCAGGAGATCAAAAGGCTGGTTCTCGAAAGACCTGGGCAGAGTGTCACCGTCAGCAGATCTTAGACAGTTGCACGTTCCTGCAGGGTTGGATTGGTCGTTCCGTTGGCCGGGCCAAAATCACTTTGAGGGCGAGGCCCTGTGGGCCCGTACCACGCTTGGGCCGGTTTGGGGGTTACTACGCCCCCCTAGTTCCCTCTCCCGAGCATATTGTTCGTCGTTCCCTCTTCCCTGGGCATGCACTGCTGACTTTATTTTAGTGCAAGAGTTTCATACATTTCACTGTTCGCTCAGACTTGTCTTATACTCTACTTTGTTGTTGTGCTTCTTTTGTTTGGAATAGCAATCACGCTAGTCTAACGAGATAAACAAACACCTACACGAACGCGCCTTGTGAATGATGGTGTGAAGGATGGATGCAGGCGCTGGACCAAAAGCTGAGCGAAGTCTGCACAGCAGCTGGCTTGGGAAAGCAACTCAGCAACTACAGTAGAAACGTCTCTGTGGACGGTTGGCCCGTCTTCCGTATAATGCAAATACCCAGACTTGCAGGATGCATGCTTCACTTTCTTTGTTCCATTGGGGGCGACATGCTGTAGCATCAATTCATGGCCTTTAAAATACCCTGCACGGTACGGCTTCCAATCTCCTTTAACACAAACGCTGGGAAATGGCCATGACTAGTTAACGCCACATTAATCAAAGCCACGTCTCCAAAGAATGGTTCAAGTGTTAGGGAATCACCTGCTCACACTTTCTGTCATGCGACCAACCAGTGCGCAAAAGATGTTTCAGAGCGTGGGGCTCTTGATGCCACCCATTTCTGCATTTGATACACCAGCAGCTAAACACACCCTTGGGAGGCAGCTCCTTCTGCATAGTCCATGTCTCTCCCAAGCTCGGGACAATATTCTTTACCATAATGGAGAATGTGAGAAAGCGCAGGGCTGCATGGCTGGGGGGTGAGGGTGGAGGGCAAAGCGCACTATGCTTGGGGTACACTGGAGATGCTTCCCCTGATACCCACAGTACTCCAAGACCCTTGAAATGAAATTTGTCTATACACTGCACAATGTGCAAGGGCCGCTGTTATTCAAGCAGCACGCGACTAGTAATTTGCAAAAAGTAAACTTAACGAGCCCCAAGAAAAGGTATCTTCCACCCTTTAAGAATTTGATTGTTTTTGTTTTTATGTTGGGATTGTAGACATCGTTTTTCTTTGCGATTTTACAGTTTCATGGTGCTGTCGGGAGCTAAAATGAGAGATCACGAAGGAAGCATTTAAGAATTTTGAGAGTTCACAAGCATGAGCGAAACAAAGCCCAGTACTCGTACTGCCATTTCTCTGCCGCGGTAATGCACTGCAGTGTGTTTCAATGTCAAGTCCACATTGTAATGTCCTAATTTTAGAACGCCACCTCTCCAACATTAACATTGGGAGCTATGTTGAATTGTACATGCATGTTAACTCTCTGCATATGTTTAAAGTAGACTTTACCACTCACATGGAGTAGTGATATTGTTTACGTGTGTCCCTCCTAAATATGTTTAACTTCCCTTGAAATATTTGATTCAATACATATTGCATAAATGCATGTATTTTAATGCTGAGATAGACGGGCTTGTTCAGCTATCGGTGGGTATGTTGCTGGTGCTTGTTCTTGGAGGTTTGAGTAACACTGTTCAAGACCAGTCCATCACCTTTTGAATGAATGAATGATTGTTTATTTGTATAGCGCCTATACACAATGTGTTTCAAAGCGCTTCAAGTAAGGAAGGGAACAAGGAAGAAAAACATTCACATTCTTACAGGTCCTTGAAACAAATCAGAATGTGAGAAAGCTATCATGTCATACCAGATAGTACAAGTGCATGGAACAATAAGGGAGAGGCGGGGAAGGAAAAAAGGAGACAAAACTAGCAGTAGTATTACTATGCCTGGCGACAATTGTTACAGTGCAAGAGTGACAAGAGGAGGGGGAGGAGGGCTGGGGAGGGTGGGAGGAGAGGGGAAGGGAGAGGTAACAGAACAAATGACTATCGTAAGGGTCAGCGACTGACCAAGGTAGTGCTGGGGAGGGTGAGGATGGAGAAGACAAAGGGGAACAGGGGCAGAAAGACAAGCTATTATCAGATGTGAAGGACAATGATACAAGTAAGTGCTAAGACTGGCTAAATGTTTGAGGGCATACGAATGACATTAGTTTAGATCTGAAATTGTCGATTCTCTGACCTGAGTCACAGCAGCAAACTGGTCACTGTTACTAAAAATGAAAGAGCAAAAGTAGACTAACATAACCAGGCCTGTTCGGGTTTGACCCTCTTATTGTTGTTTTCTGAGGTTCATGAAATTCAGCAGATGCCAGCATTGACAATTTTGTTAACTCTTAGTCCCCACTCCCACTGCTCAGCCCATGCCACATGCATGAGATCACAGGTCGGGGGAGGGGGGCGCCAACAATGCATCCCGCCTTGGGTGCAATCTGTTGTAAGACCGGCCCTGGCTAGATGGACAAAGTAGTTGGAAAATGAGAACCTGGAGGAAGGAAGAATGCAGCGGAAACACCCAGCATTACAATGTAAGACAGGGCAGTCAGTGAGGCGAACACAAAACCATACAACGAATAGCAAGAATATAGCAGCCTTTGTGTGGCAAACTGCGGCGAGTGATTGGATTTTAGTGGTTATTAGTTCTTCTTAAACTTGTTGGTGCTGCCTACATTTGTGGTTTGCTGCTCTAAGGGCTGCACAGAGCTAATAGAAGTACTCAAATGAAGGATACAAACACTGTTGCCAGGTGCTCCTAACATACATTTATTTAGTAGTAACTGTTATCTTCACAGCTTAGTTGTATTTCTTTCTCAACTTCTTAAGGTTAACATCAATGCCCTCAACACGTGTTTCCCCACTTTACATTAGTGGTTCATCAGGACGGAAAGTGAATTTGTACAGTCGCTGAAAAGTAAAAATGGTGAACAAGAAATAAAACTTATTTCCAATATTTGTGGTTTAGTATTTTCAAAATATATATCTAATAGACAAGATTTCTTTAGCATATATGTGAGTGCTGCATTTAAAGTTTCAATGCATTTTATACCAAAAAATATGTTTCTTAAGAGAAGAAAAGCATTGAGACATTCTGTTTAGAAAAAAAACATTGAAAACTTCATGATTTGAGTTTGGCAAAAAATATAAATATATATATATATGTGTGGTACACAGCTTAATGTCATATTTTAGTAAGAAGTGCTTACTCTTTTAGTGATTGTCCTCTTGTTATGGAAGTAGTGATATTGTCATATGTGTCTTGAATTGAATTAGTTCACTTGGCTTGCATTATAATTCTTAAATGTATCCTTTTGAGGGAAAGAATCCTGTGAGCTTCTTATAGTGGTAGACAGTTCCTGCAGTTTGTATACATTTTAGGTTATACTTAGAGGCTATAAACTTAAAGTTTGCAAATCTCTGCAAGTAAATAGTAAAATGATGAGGTTGGGTCTAAGATTGAGGCAAGATTGTTGGCAGCAGCATATGAGGAAACCTTTACTAATCTGCTGGATCGGGTCGCTCCACTTAAATCTAAAATTATCAGGGAAAAGACCAATAACCAGAAATGGTTCACCCCAGCCCTTGCTGCTCGTCAACAAGAAAAAAGAAGGGCAGAGAGAGTGTGGGAAAAAGAACAGACACAAGAGAATAAAACCATCTGGAAGTCACTTGATAAACTATACCGTAATGAAATTATACTTGCTAAAAAGAACTTTGACGACAACCAGATTGAAATTCTAACAATGATTCAAAAAAGCTCTTTGACATTTTTTAGAGATTTAGAGAAACCCAGGGCCCAATTAAATCAATTTATTCCCCAAACAACAGACTGTGAAGATCAAAACAGCGCATGATAACATCAGGAAGAATATGGAACACCCACATTATAGTGGTGGTGCTCAGCGGAGGGAGGAAATGGTCCTGCAGGCTAATGGGGCATTTTCATTTAAACCAGTGTCCAATGAAATTATGGAGAACATTTTGAAGAAAACGGGACCTACCACATGTTTTGGGGAAAATCTCCCTTCTAAAATCAGACTGGACAATAGAGAGCCCTTTACTCCATTCTTGGTTTGTGTGTTAATGCTGCATTCCTGAGTAATGAAGTACCCGATATACTGAAATAAAGGGTGACGGTAACTCCATTGATTAAAAATGCAGGATTGGATCACACACTTCATACTAACTATAGACCGATAACGAATGTGCCTTTTCTGCTGAACATTATTGATAAAGCGGTGACTATGCAATTACAGCAGCATTTGGAACGTGACGATTTACTACATCCAAAGCAATCAGGCTTCAGATCATTGCATGGTACAGAGTGTGCTTTGCTGGATCCACAGACTGAAATGCTTATATTCATAGATGCAAGTCAATCCGGGCTGCTGATGTTGTTCGATCTATCAGCAGCCTTCGATCTTGTGGATCATGGCAAGCTTCTCCAAAGGTTAAAATACCTAGGGACCTGCTCTGAAGATGTAGTGCATTGGATCAGTTCATTCCTGAGTGGCAGGCAGCCAAGAATCGTCTGGGAAAAGGCTTACTCTGGATTGGAATCATTAGAGTGTGGGGCCCCCGCGCGTGTTCATCCCCTGAACGTTATTTAACATCTTCTGTAGGCCTTTCTATGACCTCCTAGATAATTTGGGAGCTCAATTCAGTAATTACGCTGATGATACACAGCTTATTTTAGCATTGAGTGGAGATTGTGAAAAAGATGCAGAGAGAATCACCCTTATATATGGCACAATGCAAAGTAACCCATTATTGCTCAGAAAGCAACTGAAAAGCGTCCTGTTCCAATAAGGTTGTTAGACCGCCACCATCCTGGTTTCTTAAGTCGGTTTCTTTCTGCGCCCTGTTGCCTGCGGGCTCCGGCGCAATATAAGTATATA
Source organism: Ambystoma mexicanum (assembly GCF_040938575.1). Lineage (NCBI taxonomy): Eukaryota > Metazoa > Chordata > Amphibia > Caudata > Ambystomatidae > Ambystoma > Ambystoma mexicanum. The sequence goes on from NW_027182352.1 coordinate 320,453, forward strand.
CATAAATTAAATAAATAATACCCTCTATCAAGCCCAGCCTCTCTATCTGTTTCATTGTTTGCAGATCCCGCAGAACACCTCTTACAGGCTGCCGACCGGGGCACCTTTTCGGGCCTTTATCGCTCCTATTTTGGCCTCACTGCAGTGGCTTCCTGTGGGGAAACGGGTGGAGATCCAAGCACTCTGCATGGTGCACCGGGACTTTTATGGCTCAGGTCCTGAGTACTTGCAGGTCAAATTCCCCCTTATGTCCCCTCTCGTTGTCTATGCTCTGCATCTCTTCATCTTGTTCAAGTTCCCCGCTTTCACCACTCTAGATCAGGTGGCCGGGCCTTCTCTGTTGCAGCCTCCAGGCTGTGGAACTCCCTTCCGGTGACCGTGCGTGCCACACAGGATCACCTGCTGTTTCGCCGCACCTTGTAGACCTTTTTGTTTTAGCTCACCTTGTATTTCGATCCCCTCTTTTTCTCTTTCCTTCCCTTCCAACCTCCCAGCAGCGCCATGATGCACCCATTGGTGAAGGAGTGTGTGATAAATAAATAAATAAAGGTTACACATATGAGTAGCTCCATAGACAGGGTAGAGAGAGTGGAGGAGGAAGGTATGAAGGCACGTGATGTTAGGAAGAGAGGAGTAGAGGAGAATGGAGCAGTGGCAGTGGACTCCTATTATAATTTGGGTTTACCTTTAGTAATAAACAGGTCACAAAGTACTTGCCTTACAGATGCATATTCCCACCTGCAGCCTTGCAGCTGGAAGTACTGCAGTTCAATTGATGTAGAGCAGGTGGGCAAACCTTCCCCTGCCATGCTCCCACCATTTGAAGCCAACTACTCTTGATGCTCTAAGTTGTAGAACGGAATCAGGTCTTCCAAAAACATATGAAGACCTGCCTTTTCCAGCAGTGGTTTCTGGGACGTCACCCGCAGTGGCACAAGGTTCTGGGCAGGGATCTGAAGTGCAAGAAGGCACTTGTGGCGTTAGTCATGCTTTGTACGTTCTTCTTAAAATAACATGGATGGTGGTGGTGGGACCCAGTGACATTGGAGGGAAATGCTTGATAAAACCTAGAACCTGGTTTCTCGTATGCCCTTCATACCTGTCTTGTAATTTCCTGCCGGCCTTCTTTCAACTCAAAGTCATCAAGGCTGGAAGAAGTAGCCAGGCATGCAGACAGCTGTGCTAAAGCTGGGGTGCCTGGAAGATCCAGGTGAGGTGCAACTACCTCTGGCCCTCAGATAGGTAATTCCAACCCTCTACTGGGTCATTCCAAGTCGCTTGATGACCATTAACATAAGTCTAGGGGTGGCATTTGATATGCTTGCACCCGAGGCAGGGGGAAGAAAGATTACATTTGATAAGCAGGTAAGAGGAACGTTTCAGCCAATCAGAAATTAAGAATGAAATAGAGAATCGTAGGACTAGGATATAACAAGAGAAAATAAAGAACAAGAAAATAGTCATGAAGGGAACGAGAGGGGATATTAAAAGTAAAACAATATAAATAGGTGGAAATAGAAGAGGGTGCTGAGCTCTACTCATAGTATGTCAAAGGTCACAATGTTATGAGATGCCACACGTGGACCTTTCAGCCCTGTACCTGATAGAGGTTTGACTATTAATCCTGTGTCAAAATGTCTCAGGACCAAACTTTAAAACATTTTTCTTTCAGACCCTGTGTCCACACCTGAGGTGAATTACACATGCCTTCTGAACGCCACTGTTCAGCTGTCCTGCCTCATGGAGAACGGCACAGACCCATCCTATTCCTGGAGTGTGAATGGGGCACCCTCATGGCTCCCTTCCAGGGAAGTAGAGATGAGCTACGAGTCTGTCCTCAGGAACGTGACCTGCACCGTGAAGAACCACGTCAGTGAGGAACAGAGTCACTCCACTGATGTCACCTGCCCAGGTAAGGAGGCAGAGGTCATGGGGCGCAGCTAGAGCAGCGGGGCTGCATGTTTGATAGGAGGAAGGTCTATTTTCTGCCCAGAAACGCATCGTTAAAAATGGTGCAATTACAATGAGGCTGGCCAATGATATCACACGTGCCAAATGAAGGCCTGCTTCACAGGGCCACTAGAACAGACATAAGTGGCAAGTAATTCTGGGAAGATCACAAGTAAGAGGTTCCGGCACTTAAGAGAAAGGCGCAGTCAGGTGGATAAATGGCTGAAAGCCACAGCTAAGTAGAGACATTTGGCGCTGCTGTTTAGTACCTTGTCAGCAGAGCAGGAGGCACCTAGGGATCCAAAAACACACATTCTCCTATAGCATAGAGTAGGAATAGGCACCTAGGGAAACAAGAACACGTATTCTCCTATAGCATAGAGTAGAAGGAGGCACCTAGGGATCAACAACACATACTCTCCTATAACATATGCATGTTGGATGCCAGATTATACATATGCCTTACATTATTCCCTGGTAATGTCATGCTGGGATGCAAATATGGACTATGGAGTGAATCCATTACTGTGTAGCCATAAACATACCCGGTCACCCCACAGAAATTGCAAAGCTAACTTTACACCTTTTTTCTTCAGCAGAGCATAATAGTAAGTACACAATAACCCTGCATCAATTTCTATTGTGCTGCTACTTACTAGATGAACTCAGATGAAATGCTCTATTAAACGTCAAGTGTCCCAATACTGGATCCCCCGGATGGCATGTCGGAATGCTGCTTTAACAGATCACAAATAGTGGTTGACAACATGCGCTCGTCACCACCGTAGTGGTCTAGCAACGCCTGACCTTGTCTGCGAGGTGTGTATTGTGACGCTGCAAGGGTGTTGCCAGACCTTGGTCTGTGGATAAGATAGAAGAGGTTTGGGTGGTGGGGTGAAAGGATTGGAGGATTAGGCAGGGGCACAGCAGTTTAGTTGGGGGGACACAATAGCGATGAAGGGGAAGGGGCAGTGGTTGTAACAGTGGGAATGTGTGTTTCTATTTTGTGATTAGTTGCAAGTCAGTATGAGAGTACATTTCTGTAATATGTGGCTATATCTATGAATGAGATTGCATAATGTAATTTAGTGAAATTAACATGTTAAATAATTATACGTTTAATAATTAAACTCATAAACCCAAATTAAGTTCACACTTAAGAACATATGGGTACATACTAAAACTTCTGGTTTTAGTCAAATCTCACTTGTTTCACCCTAGTAAGTAACAACCTTTTACCACTTACCTCCATGCCTCTCGCTCTCCTGTCCTCTGCCTTGACTGCAGACCTCTTCAATGGGCAAGACTTACTCCCAACCCAATAAGCCCTTTCATTGAAAGTGGCTGCTTAATACTACTAGATCTCTGATCACTTACCAACATAGATGCCGCCGTCTCTGTGCCCAAAGACATGCCATCCAATTATTATCATCGCTGTGGAAGGGAGGAGATGAGGACCCACACAAGCCTGCAGGAGATATCCTGAAGCAGGTTAGATATTGCCACTCATTAACTCTCAGTTACAGAACAAGTGGCTCAATGAATCGCTTTACTCTACAGACCCTCAGCTCATTGACATAAACCCCAGTGTCCCAGAAGACCAGCGCAAGCATCCTTAGGAATATTCATATCTAGCTATCCTCTGTGCAAGGTCCAAATGCAAGCTCGCAACATGCTCTGTACCGTATGTGAAATATTCCCCCGTGCGCAACCAGGTGTCATAGGTGCTCGGAATATCTGTGACACTACTTTTTCACAGTGTTTATGTGGCAAAGAAACCTTTTACGATAGTGTCAGCTAGCGTGTCTCTGGCTCTTGGGAAGGCTATTGTCACATGCGTGATTAATTAGTTAAATAAATAGACCATTTTGGCATTGATTCAGAAGTCAAATATCCATAAATCTTAAACCAATGAAGCCCCTACGCATCACCCACTATCGTGAATGGAAAATGGATGAACGCGGCCTATACATGTGTATTGACAACCGCAAACTGAACACCTGCACCAGACTAGTCCCGGAGTGAATGAAGCATTGGTTTGTCTGATGGAATACACTGGTTACGGTAGAGTATGACCAGGGGTGGCAGGTTCCCTGCCTAGGTCTGAGAAGCCGGGAATACTAGATTCCCATATACCCACAGGTTCACGAGAAGATGCCCTTTATTTGTCCAGCCACCTTCTATGAGTTTACCCACATGCCGCAACGGATTTCAGGTACACCAATTATTTTCCAGTCTCTGATGGGGAGAGAGCGCCAGGTGACATGAGCCTGTAGGAGGTGCTAGTGAACTTGAATAACAACATCGTTTTCATCCAATCTTTGAAAGAACATGAACAAAGGCTCCTGAAAACATTAGTTGAGAAATGCCAGTTCTTCAGGAGCAGAGTCAAGTACATGTATCCTTGCATCTACAGATGGCATTCTGTACATCCCGCTATTATAAAAGCACTCTGCAGTGGGCAAAGTTTCACTACATGAACTCTGATGCATTCTGTGCTTTTTCTACTATTACTGGACATTCATATCAGCCCTTAGAAATATCAGCTGGCCACCCACCACCTTGTCCAAAGACTACTGAACCGTAAAGAAGGGTATGAAAACTCCTGCAATCAGATGAGGTCTGGCTGTTTTTTGGAGGAAATGGACTTTGCCCCTTCAAACAAAGATTTAACCAAACTGATCAAAAGCCTCAGTCAAGCACCTGTCACATACTATGCAAATTCATGCATCCAGCATGGCAATGCCAGTCTCATTGGGTTGGGAGCTGTGGCCTACCAGGAGAGTGACAAGGAGACATGACCAGTTTGATTCTCAGAAATTAATATAACATATATATCTACAGTGCTAAATTCACTGTCTGCAATAACAGCAATCCCATGACCTATGCATTGACATCTGCAATACTGTACTTCACGACAGACCAATGGCTTACTGCCTGCTCTGGCGACTTCTGGCAGATGCAATATCATCCCTGAGCCCATTGTTGGAGTAGAACAACCTCAGTTTCTTTCACAACCAACCAACATCCACATGATCAAATGCGGAGTAAAGGTCCAGTCCTGCCATGTACACGGTTCTCGCTGTGCATCCAACGGCCTGTGCCATACATGAGGCAAGCGTCATATGGCTGAGTGTGGTCCCGATACCTTTCCTGAACCCAGTTTGTAAAGGGTTGAACCGATTTGTTGATTTGGCCCGCCTCGTTAATTCTTTAAAAGCAAGGTTTCCAGAATGTTAGAAGACACATCTAATAACGAGATGGGCTGGCCACTGGTAGGGGTCTATCTGTGTCCTTTTAAAATAAATTGGAACCAGGATTGACAAGTGCCACGAATCTGGGCGTTGCCTGTTTCAATGATCTGATTGAACAATCTATAAAGTATGTCTGCCCATAGTTCCTTTCTATTGTTTAGAAGGCTATTGGACATACCATCCGGACCACAGGCTGCTCTCGAATCATTCAGTCTGTCAATTATCATCTCAATTTCATACCTGCCAAAGTCACATGTCCAGGGAATCTCAGACAAACTGACCACCTTTGTTATTAAGCTAGAACTTCCAACCTCCCCCTTATATTTCATAGTGAAATGCTCTACCCATGCTCCCTCTGAAACACAGGAGGCTGACATTCCATTTGCATCTAGTTCTTCTGATTCAAATGCCACCATATCCATCTGGCATCCTTTTTTATTAGATGCCCAAACAAGTCACGGCTCTACTTTATACAAATCTGCAGCTTAAAATCTTTTACCCATTGTTTGTATTTCTGTCTGCGAGACTGAATAGCTTGCTTCTGCACCTTCCATTCAATCACCTTCACCTTCCTCTGTTTCCTAATATCTGACCACGTGACCCGTTTCTGTTGGGTAATCGCCCTATCAAAATGGGTTTTATTATTGACAAAGACCTGTTGCTCCCAACATCTAACTGAGGAACTAAATTTCTCCAACAGTGTCAAAGTTTGACTAAACTCCTCAAGAGCAGTGCAGCACGCCTTCTCATGTTCACTCAAATTACGCCACCATTTACAATTTCTCTGTAGAATTGTTGACCTTCACCATATTTTTGCTAAGCTGTAGTACCCTATTCGTAGAGGCATTTACTACCAGGTGTGTACACTTTGTTTTCTCTATTACTCCCCACCCCCTTTGCAAAAATAGTTAAGGAGCCCTCGAACATGTCATTGTCACTGCCCCCGTCAGTTAAACCTCAAATGATTTAATAGTTACAGGTTTGATATTTGCTAGATAGATGTAGTCTGGAGTCGAATGTGAGGCGTGGCCATGCCACGTGGGTACTGGGGGTGAACCGGAGGGAGACAATGCTTTCAGTTGAAATAAGCCCCATCTCGCCAGGAAGCCTGCCCATATGAGCCCATGCTTACCGATAATACACTGTGATTCAATTCCAGTGGCACATCGAGCCCCCTCTGCTCCCCCAATTCATCAAAGGAAGATGCGAGATTAAGACAAATACAATTAAGGTCCCCTCCTAAAACGATTGGACCTACATCATCCAAAACTGAGTGAAAGCATATTATTAAAACATTCTCTATGTCATTTAGCACAGAATCTATTCCCACCCTCACCGCAGTGAAATAGATATTAATAGTAAGTATCGCCTGGTCTTTCCCATGTAGTACTTCAGTAAAGAAGGTGATTAGAACTGCTTCTTATGTTGTGGCAATACAATTGAAAGCCATCCCTGCTTAATTTTAATAGCCGCCAGGATTCCTCCAAATGGGCATCCTTTTCTGCCTTTCTTTGCCTTTTTGTTATAATGCTAAACCCAACCATTATAAGGGGTAGTAGTTAACAATGTTTCCTGAACAAACACAATATCGTATCTTAGAAAGACTGCCCTCACACCCGCTTTCCGAAAGCAGCTATGCCCCCGAGAGTTAGCACTTACAACTTTGCACTCCTGAGTTTTGGAATCCAGGTCTACCCCCTTTGGACATGGTGAGTGTGGAAGCCAGCCAGGCCCAGTTTGCTGGGACCTTATGAGGGTGGACCTGCCTCTGTCCATCTTGAGTCACTAAGCATTTTATGTTCTTTTTCTTATATTCCCCACCCCACCATTTATCCACAATATCCTCCATCAAATCATTCTTCCGTGCATAAAAACATTCGTACCCTCTTACCTGCAATTCCTCGTGATTGGCATAAACCAGTTTCTCAATAAGCTTTGCGTACAGATGGACTGCGCACTTCCCCACCATCCTTTTATCAAATAGATGGAAAAACCTAATGTCTGAAGCAGCCACAGCTCTCAGCTCTGTGATGGTAGAGAAAAGCTGCAGTACTCTGGCTCTATTCAAGGGCATATCCTTCTCCTCTTCTAATACTGATTCAGGAATCAGTGCTGAAGAAGACGATTCTGGGGTGTATGCGTTTCTTCCATGTTTAGGTGTCCCACGTTTACCCCGTTGCCTCTCCCACCATTGATCTTTCACATTCCTCAGTGTAGCCGGACTACCAGTTCCTGCTCTAGGCAGTATCATAGCATCAGTGCTCTTATTGTTACCCACATCAGAAGCCTTACAGGTGCAGGCACAATTAGTAGAAAGCATATTTGCGACCCTACCAGTATTCCACCCTACAGAGTTTTCTGGTATCACCAGACCCCTCCTTTTCCCCGTTCTTCTTATTTATTATCAGTTTTTCCCCCAGCTACTACATTCACTGGGTCCACTGGGTAGAGATGCAGTTCAAATTGTGTCTCCTGCCTTTAGCCTCAATCCCTCCACCTGTCCCTTATGCCGACGTCTTCTGGGTGTCATCAGTTACAATTACGTTCTGATTTGCCACTCTATCTTTCCTAGTCTGCAATTTGATGGAATCTCTTTTAGCAGATGCATCAAAAATATTTCTCAAAAAGGTCTGCTTTTGCCTCAGGCCTTTGCAGTTCTTAGACTTTTTCATTGTCTCCCCTCCCTTCGATCTTATGGCACCAACTCCTCTCCGTTCTCCTGCACCAACACCCGTATGCTGGCCTCACTGTTCTCTGCATTCACAGACGTCTCCCTGTGTTGGATCGTATGAGCCACGTTTAACTGAGATGTTCGACCCTTGTTGCTAGTGCCCATATACTCTCCTCTCAATAAATGATCTTTTAGCTCCTTGAGAATAGTGGAGTTTGCTCTTACTTCCGGCACTACAGTATCAGACAAACGTATAAAAGACCGCGGAACCAGATTTAGAGCCACCAATGGATTCTCTCCACTTCTTAGGACCTCTTTATTACTTGTCACCATGCAATGAGCTGGTGGAGCCGGGCAGGTACCATTGCAACCATTCTCCTCCACATTAGTAGTGGGGAGAACGTCAGGATCGTCTAGTGCATAATTTACATCAGACTCTTCCCTATCCGGGGAGTTAAACATTCTCTGGAGGCACTAAACCTGGCAGTCAGGGAGGACGAGGCCCGATCTCTCGTCTTGCAGGCTAATACATATGTCTTTGAAAGACGTACTCACTCGTCTTTCCACATCCTGGAGAACCGGGCCTGATATTTCAATCTCTTCTACATAATCCGTAGCAGAGCCCGCCGCAGATGAATCAGCCATATGATGGGCCAACTTTACAGCCTCGCTATATATTCTCCACTTGGCCGGGGCAACGAATGCTTTAATCTTCCCCTGTTCATCCCCTTTATGAATGAATACATTGCTTTCCATGTCTTCATCTAATGGTGTCTGCTCCGCGCTTTCAAGATTAAAACAATTTATTTTCATCTCTGTCATTTGGGTTGCCCTGGGGCCTGATATTAATAGGCAATGCAAAGCAAGGATGGTCAGGTTGCAAACTAGTGACTAGTGCCTAGAGACTAGCCCACCACTAAGTCAACTAATTTTCTGAACACCCCTCACACCCATACACAGCCCCAACATCCTCACCACACCACTGCTGACAGAAAACCTCCAGCTTGTTAGGCAATTCACAGGATTATGGTTGAGCACCCTGTGTTGCGGTCTCCGGGCTCAGGGCCACTCCGCGTCTCTCACTACCAAGAGTATCAGGAGGTATGTATGCAGTGGTCGTCAGCTCTGCTCTCCACTCAGGAACTCGCATTTCATCAACTCCACTCTCTGATCTCCACTTCCAGCTCACTGCACTGTTATCGGCAGAGAAGCTGGAGAGCAAAGGACCTTTCAACGTATATCGACATGCCAAGCCACACCTCTGACACTCGTAACACTAGTGAGGCCGCCTCCGTAACTTGATATGCTGGGGTACTGAATCCAGGGAGAGGACAGGCCAAAAAATACAAGACCCGACTCTGAAATAATCTGTTTCCAAAATGGAAATATGTCCATAGAGCACCAACTGGCCAAGCCAAAGCAGCATATCCAGGAAGGCCTCCAACTCTGAGACAACATAAATCACAAGAGACTCTGAGAGCCACCCTAAGTAGCAACAGCACAGAAACAAACCATCCACCAACACAGGTGGTAATTTCCTCAAGTCCATCACAAAGAAGAGCAACCTGGACTCAGCACAGCTAAGCTGAACGTTAAGCAGAGATGGGAGATTCTACATGGATCAATGCATCTGACAACTCTACCTTAAGGGCCCTTAACAGTTCTAGATACTGTTCTGCCATGCAGCCCTGGGAGAGCCTAACAAAAGTGCAACAAACCTGATGAGTACTAAGTGCCAGAGTTATCCAAGGGGCCATAAAATCTACCTACATCACTTTGTAGATCCACCACAGAGGTGAATCCAGACACCAAACCCTGCTAAAAGTTCCCTGGGATACAGAGTCAAGTGCCTGGAATTGGGTTGTGCCTGTCAATTCCTGTACAAACTCTGTCATTGCAAAATGAGATCCCCTTATTGGGCCGTTAGCATTGGGCACATGAGGTGTCTTACTAGCAGAAAAGTGAGAAACTCTAATATCAACGTGAAACCTCACAATTCAGCCTATCACCAGGATGGTGATCTTTTGAAGGGTGGAGTGTGTAACCAGCATGTTACACACGAGTCACTAAAGTTAAATGTGTGCCCAGTGTTCACCTTTTGTGTATTCATAAAATCCATGCCTGTTTCAACTTTCATTCTATCTAAGCACTTTGGTCCTCAGCATGCTGGTTTACTGCTCCACCCATTCCTGCTTCCAACAAGGTTTTGAACTTTGCTACTCATACCCTCTACAGTCTCCCATGAGACTCGGCCACCTCTCTGCACTGCCTTCATGTGGGGAGAAAATCCATGCAAAATGGCTACCTACTTTAATTCTTTCTATTGGAGTTTAAATGCATCCTTGGGCTAGCAGATCTATACCAAGGTTCTCCCTTGCACCTTATGCTCCTGAGCTCTCCTCAAACTAAACATCTCCCTTTGTCCACCCATTTGTGCCTTTTCCTTCGCTCATTCGCCATCCTGGCTCCCCATCACTGCAAAGTCATAGCCCCAGAATGTCCTACACCCAGAAATCTAGGGCATTATAATATAGACTGGATTCTGGATCCCCTTCTCTCCCAGGAGGAACGTCAGAGTCTTAGAATGCTGTCAACCATCTCATGCTCCCCAACCACCATCACCATCAAAGTTGTCTTGTCACACTTACGGTTCGCAGCTTCTGGAGACTCCACAAGCAATCTCAATGCATTAACTACTATATCATGAATTCATACAGGTTTGTAAAGTGCCTCACAATCGGACTGCTCGAGCTATCCATATGCCCATTGGAGAAGCACTTTTCAATTTCAATAAATGTGTACAAAGTACCCCAGAGCACAGAGCAAAGTGGGTGCTTAGAGAAGGGAAACACCCTGCTCCAACATGAAAGACCCTGCCTTTCCTGCACTGGGACCCAGACAATACAGGGTGATCTGACGAGCAGTTCTAGCCCCATTGGGTGATATCTAGCTTTCTATTTTACAACAATAGCACAACTGGAAAGTAACATCTTGTCCCCTTATTCCCATTGTTTATTTGTTTATCTTTCCATTTCATAATAAAATAACTATGTACAAATCAGTATGTGCACCACCTGGTAGAGGGCAGCCCAATCCAAATGCAAAGAGAACAATCACAGACATGTTTCAGCCTTATTGGACCTCATCAGTGCCTTCCAGCTTGAGTAGCTAAGAAATGACAACCTGCTTTTCGAATGTGAGAAAGGTTTGGCCTTGCCATGATTAGTGCATGCTGAACTGTGTCTCGAACACAGTTTACACATACATCTTGCTCCAGATGTAGCTTCTCCTGGTCAATACACCCCAGGCATGTTCTTGAAAATGTATTGAATACGAGTTGGCTCCCTATCTGACAGGTCAAAGCAAGGACACATAGTGAGTGTGCTAAATCAAAATATTGCTGCTTTGCAGGCTGAACTCATAGGTAATTTGAACTTGGAGGGCGATAACCAGGGACATTATATGAACAACTTCCTAAACTTGGATGGTATAACTAAATTAGCCATCTGGTCCTGAGGAAGGCTCAATTAATTGCGGGTTTGCCGAAACCTACATTGTCCCTTCATGAGAATTGACAGACAGTTGCAGAATTGAATTCATCAAGCAAACACTAATTCTTATGGGTGTAGATTTGGAATATTATGTAGCAGATAATTGTATGCATTTAGACTTATAAAATAAGGTGTGTGATTTGAATCTGTTTATAATTGTGCATGTGTTATATTTCTAATATGATGTTCGGTTCATAATTTGTATACTAGTCATACACATCAAAAGGCTTCTAATGTAATCTGGTTTAACTCTGAATATTGATTATGTTCATAATTGATGGAATATGTGTTTACATTTATATATTTAATAATCAAGCCAAAGAAGTTGTATGCTCCAGTCTCAATGATTTGTTATTTTATGTGTAAGAGTTCTGTATTTCTATCACTTGGTTTGTAGACATTCCCCAAAGGATCATGTGTTGCCTTTGACCTGCTTATGTTTCATACTGACTGATGTATGTTTATTGTCTGTGTTTTAGGAGAGCCAGAGAGCTTCTGGAAAAGGGTCATTCGAATTGTGCGCCTGGTCCTAGCCGCCATCGTCCTGGTTGCTGGAATAGGCATGGTTCGCTGGCATTTTACATGAATGGTAAACTCTGAATTAACCACTCAATAATCTCCATAAAGGGGATAATGGATTATAGGATGTGATGTGGTGTCAGACAGCACAGGGATGGGGTTCCAGCGTGTGTTCAACCTGAGGCTGAAGTGTGGGTGTGTACACAGTATGATGTTGAGCGGATATGCGTGTTGTTTATCACATTTTCCTAATTCCTGCTTAATTGTAGTTAGTGGGACTCATTACAAGGTTGGTGTTAAAACCTGCCGGTAGGGGGCGAGCTACCGCCGACCCCATAACAACGTTTCTGCCGCCCGATATCCCGGTGCCACTGGGATATCATGAGCGGCGGCGGAACGGTAAATCACTCCATGGGAATGGGGACACTGAAGCACCAGCAGCGTTGCTAACGGTGCCGGTGCTTCAGTTGAAACTCTGCAGGAAGGCGCCTGAACTCCCGGCAGGTCACGCCTGCCCGGAGTTCCATGCCCCTACTGGCAGACTCTTACGGCCTCATTATGAGGTTGGTGATAAATCCCCCCAGTAGGCAGCGGGCTACCACCAACCCCTTATCACCGTTTCCATCGCCCTATATCCAGTTGCTACCGGGATATCATGACCGGCGGCAGAATGGTAAATCCTTATTCGGGAATGGGGACACTGAAGCACCGGCACCGTTAGTAACAGTGCCGGTGCTCAGTGGAAAGCCTGCTGGTTGGGGCCTGAACTCCTGGCAGGTCAGGCCTGCTGGGATTACCGTGCCCCTGCCGGCAGACTCGTAGTTTTGGCACATTGCTATCGGCACCCTTATTTCCAGACCGCCAAACTTCAAATGAGGCCCAGTGTCTTTGGTGTTTTGATTTTTCAGTGTTGTATCAAGGGATGACCCAGCCCAACATATTTTCTGTTGTATTTTGGACAGCCACGCAATCCCAATTGAATGTAGAACTAGCATAATTGTTCCTTTGTATAAAAATGGGTCAAAGTGATCCCTGTCCTCCTGCAGGCTTATTTAATTGATAAATAGATGACTTTAGCAAAAGGAAAGGTTTTTCTGTTTCCTTCCCACCTTGTTGATTGGGCAGAGCAAACCATTTACTAGTATAAACATAATGAGGTTTTAGAGAGGGTTAGGGACTGATTCACAATGTCTAAACATATATATATTTGCGTTGTGCAGAATATGTTTGTTGGGCCAGTGCTAAACGTTAAACAATGTAAATAGGGAATTGTTGTGGTCTAAATTCATAAAACTTGGGCTAACACAAGCTATTAGCTATTGTGATGGTTTTGCTTTTTAATTCTAACGCAAGATTTACATTTTGAGGCTAAGGGTGAATTGACAAATGACTTTAGGATTACAAAAGGAGTATATCAGGGGTGCATTCTTGCACCCCTGATTTTTATTCTAGATACTAATTCACTGACGCAATCCCTTGAGGAAGTCACATATTATATTTCTCAAATCTCATATAGCGCTTTTATATGCAGACGATGTAGGTTCAATAGCTAGGACTCTGCCGCTTTACAAAAGCTTTTTTCCACATTTATGAACGTGTTTCTGTGATGTGATACATTAAATCTGACATTCATCAGGCAAACAACTAAAATGATGCATATCCTATCAGCTATATTTGCTGGAGTCGTATGGTACTGAATATTAATTAATGAAGAGTTTCGACTTCTAAGTTCTTCTGTTCATATATACGAGCCATGTTCTACGGTGCAAATTCTTATCGATGTAGAGTACTGTGAAAAAAGCATGAATGATAATGATTTTTTTTTATAATGATTACAAAGTCACATAAAAACACCCTAACCAAGGCTATAACTATAATCAATGCCGGAGAGCCGGAGTCAAAAAGTACCTTCAAAACTTGGACATTGGGAAAATCTCCTTGCGTTAGATTTATCTCCATATTAGATCAAACAGTTCCCAACATGAACCTGTCAGTACAAAATAGGATTGTTAATGGGACATGTGCCTCTCCAGACCTACATTAAAATGTAGCACATTTAGAAGCCATACTGACGTTCTTCAGAGAAGCGTATGACTTCTTCCACCATGAACCAGAGTTGTACTGCGGCTTCATAATCCCAATGTCCACCTGCTAGAATAACTGAGTTATATAATTCTACTCTCTGCAGCCCGCAATGGAGTTACTGTGGAGCACTTACATACAAACACATCTTACCTTTATAGAGCTTTTTGGTTCATTGATCAAAGGCCCAGGTTGTACTGCCACATCATGATCCTGGGAGCAATACTTAGAGTGAATCTGCGTCATCAACAATGCACACAAGTGCTGTTATGAAGACCCTGCAAAAGAAGCTGATGCTATCATATTACGAGTCAAAACACTTGGGTCCACTAAGAAATGTGGCATAGATAGGACGGGGAGTTCTTACCCAAAATGGTACAGCTGCCAGGCATCATTCTGTGATGTCTATTCACGAAAGCAATATCAGGACATTGTCACAGAACCTACAGCGTAAAAATGCTTCTGCAGTAGAGGGTTGTCTGGTGGAACCACATAAATAAGCCATGATTAGAATGCAAAATGCAACAAGTGTCATGTGACGAGCGCCATGAAAGGACAACCTTAACCCAGGACATTCGATTTGGTCCAGACTGGCCGTATAAGCCGTATTTAATGGTTGAGGAACAAGTTTTGTTCATCACATACATTTGGCCTTCACAGTTCTTTTAGTAACCTGAAGGGTACTCCTGTTAATGTTAAGTCAAGTTCAAAATCTACTTTTTGCAAAATAGTTAGTAGGAAAAGTGAAAGTATGTCTTAGATTCAATCAAGCATTGAGGAATACTGTAAACTTGCACCAGTTTCGGGGATAGCAAGCTATTTGCTTGTTGTCAGAGATATATACCACCCTGTCCTGTTAAGTCACCTAAGGCTAAACTCTTTTTGACCCACACATGGAAAGTGGTATCGCTGGAGGGAAAATGAAATGTCTTGTGTTTGTGAAACCGATGGAATGGAAACTCCTTTCCATGCAGCGTTATTTGGGGCTTTATATGCACTTCTTAGGAAAGCGTTTTTAGTTCCACTTTTTGGGAAAGAGGCTTCAGTCAATGCAGACCTGAGTTTCTATATTTATTGTTCCTTCCTGATGTATCTGTGCTCTTGTGTTGCTAATTTTACTGCTGCTGTTTCAAAAGTCATAGTTAGTGGAACAGTTTTACTGATTTAACTTGCGTGCATGCCTTGTAATGTGGACCATGTTAATGAATGGTCTTTAATTTCTTTTACATATAAGACTCTGAAGGGACTGTTCCTCCCGAGATAAAGTACTGATTGATTCAGATAGGCCTGGCTCTGAGAGGATTATGCAAGAGCCTCCAGGAAGGATTGAGGGTATGGGACTGTCCCTCCCGAGATAAAGTACTGATTGATTCAGATAGGCCTGGCTCTGAGTACTCAGCAGTAAGAGGATTGTGCAAGAGCCTCCAGGAAGGATTGAGGGTATGGGATGGTCACTCCCGAGATAAAGTATTGATTGATTCAGATAGTCCTTGCTCTGAGAACCCAGCAGTAAGAGGATTGTGCAAGAGCCTCCAGGAAGGATTGAGGGTATGGGACTGTCCCTCCCGAGATAAAGTTTTGATTGATTCAGATAGTCCTTGCTCTGAGAACCCAGCAGTAAGAGGATTGTGCAAGAGCCTCCAGGAAGGCTTGAGGGTATGGGATGGTCACTCCCGAGATAAAGTACTGATTGATTCAGATAGGCCTGGCTCTGAGAACTCAGCAGTAAGAGGATTGTGCAAGAGACTCCAGGAAGGATTGAGGGTATGGGACTGTCACTCCTGAGATAAAGTATTGATTGATTCAGATAGTCCTTGCTCTGAGAACCCAGAAGTAAGAGGATTGTGCAAGAGCCTCCAGGAAGGCTTGAGGTTATGGGATGGTCACTCCCGAGATAAAGTACTGATTGATTCAGATAGGCCTGGCTCTGAGAACTCAGCAGTAAGAGGATTGTGCAAGAGCCTCCAGGAAGGATTGAGGGTATGGGATTGTCACTCCTGAGATAAAGTATTGATTGATTCAGAAAGGCCTGGCTCTGAGAGGATTATTCAAGAGCCTCCAGGAAAGATTGAGGGTATGGGACTGTCCCTCCCGAGATAAAGTATTGATTGATTCAGATAGGCCTGGCTCTGAGAACTCAGCAGTAAGAGGATTGTGCAAGAGCCTCCAGGAAAGATTGAGGGTATGGGACTGTCACTCCCGAGATAAAGTACTGATTGATTCATATAGGCCTGGCTTTGAGAACCCAGCAGTGAGAGGATTGTGCAAGAGCCTCCAGGAAGGCTTGAGGGTACACATCCCTACCACTCTGTTCCGTTATTTGGACAAGGAAAAGGGAAAGTTGTGGAGTTCCACCTGACGGATTAGATTAGAGGCACTAGAGCGAATGCCTTGAAGTGCATCACGCGGCAGACGCAAGGATGGGGTGAGCCGTCCTGCAGCACCTGTTCCAGTGAGGTAGGCATTTATCCATTTTGCCTCCAACATGTCTAGAGTGCTGCTATATATTCTATTCAAAGCAGGTGAATCTATGAAAGATCCAATTCTGGAGAAGGAGTACCTTTCTTACCTGTAACTCCACTTCTCCAGCATTGGTATCTTTTAAAGGTTCACATGCTCCCTCCTTCCTCCCCAAGGGGTTAAAGGCCTATTCTCAGGTATTGACAAAGGTCAGCACTCGCCTGTTAGAATCTGAACATGACCTCCAGGGGAGGAGCTTACTACTCGACATCCCGTTGGCTGTGACCAAAGAACCCATAAAGAGGAGGATTGACTACAAAACACACCTGTTTTTTTTCTTTAGGTAAAAGTATAAAGTGTGTAACCGAGGATTCCCGGTCTGATAAGGGGGGAATATTCAAAGTATGTGAATATATGAAAGATCCAATGCTGGAGAAAGGGGTGGTGCATTTTTCGTAGTCTGATGAGTATTACGGTCACTAAGAGCACAGGATTGGTGGGCACAGAGGAGCAGAGGGGGCAGTTCTACTTAGGCTGTTCTAGAGAAGAAGGGTGAAGGTGAGAGGATGCAGATGGTGGGTGGGGGATGGGAACACACAGGACAGCATAGGAGGTTTCCCTGATCTTGATGATTTTGCATGAGAAAGAGAGGGCAAAGTCATCACTTAGAGAGAGGAGGCACCATGAATTGGATGGTAGTATATAGTTTACAAGGATTGTAGCAGTTATGAGAAAGGTTTGGTGAGGTAGATGGATTTAATAGAGTACATAGCAGAGATGAAATTGAGGAAAGATGTCTTATAGGAAGCAATGCGAGAGGGACACCCTGCCTCCTTCCAGCAACTGAGATGAAGGCACCTGGTAGTTATCAGATGTCATATCAGCTTGCTGATCCAGTGATTGGTATGGGTTATCAGCTGTCATATCAGCTTGCCGATCCAGTGATTGGTATGGGTTATCAGCTGTCATATCAGCTTGCTGATCCAGTGATTGGTATGGGTTATCAGCTGTCATATCAGCTTGCTGATCCAGTGATTGGTATGGTAGTGATGAGATGTAGAGTGAAGGATCAATCAGGATAGTGCTTCTCAATCGAAATAGCAAGAGCCAAGATACATTCTGCAAAGGCGTTCTCAATCGAGTTGGCGAGAGGACCAGCAAGAATTTCTGACTTCATCAAGAGAGAGAACAAGAGAGACAGATTTGAATATGCATTTGGTATTGGGGAAAGTAGGGGAAGGATTTTGCATGGGGTTGGGAGAGATGGCAAAGTACAGGAGGAAGTTATCAGATGTGCAATGGTAAAATGGAAGGGTTATAGTGGCTGACAGAGGCAAAGAGGAAGTTCAGGGCAGGGAAGTTGGGATGTGAATGCTTTTCAAATCTCTGGAAAGAGAGTATGGAGTTATCAAACAGGGTGAATTAAAATTGGTGATGATGGTTGTTTCAAAATGTAGGTGTCATGAACCATGGACATAGCCCCTTCTGGTCTTCCTGGTCCTGGTCCAGATGGAGAGTGTGTTCCTTGATACTTCCAACATGGCCGTGCCCAGTGCCGTGTTCCGTACTAGCCTGTACGTCGGACACGGCATGTTCTATAAATTTGCGACGCCCCCGTGCCTCTGCGCGTCTCAACGCTATCTCTAGGTAATGTCTCGACGTGTGTGTGCTGCTCGGCGTTACCCTTCAAAGTTCCTGGCCAACTCCCTTATTCTTTCTTCCCTTTTCCCTGTTTCCAGTATCTCTTACCTTTCTTCGATCCTCTTCCTGGACGTCCTGGAACACGCAACTTCCTGGAACTTTCAACGCTCGCGCTGGACTCAGACTCTTCTCGTGCGCACTTATACAAGCCCCGGTCCGGTCAGGAGAAGGAGTCCTCCGCGGAACGCCACAAGAAGAGAACTCAGGTGAGCCGGGGGAAACCTTTGACAGATTGAGACGCCAAACGATCAACACTGATACCGCTATGGAGAAAGCGGTCCAGGACCTCATGCGCGGCATGCAGGAGCTAACAACCGAGGTACATAACTTAAAGGCAGAGAACGCAGCCTTGAAACAATTAGTGCTGTCACGTGACTCTGCCAATAAGGAAAGCGTGATACTGGGTGGAGTGGTAGACAAATACGATGGCTCGCCAAAATCCGTACGTGGATTTCTGGATTCCTGCTTGGTGCATTTTACATTCAAGCCCTATTATTTTTCAACTTCCAGGGCCAAGGTGGGCTTCATAATCTCCCATCTTACAGGGAATACGTTATCTTGGGCCACTCCCCTAGTGAACTCTGGAGACGTCCTCCTGGACGATTATGATGCATTTATCCAGGCGCTCAAGTCTATGGGCCTCATTACACGGATGGCGGTAAGGATTTACCGGTACCGGTAAAATACCAGTACTGGTAAATCCTTACCGCCTTACTACGAGGTCCCTTTGCGGGTTGGGGGATTTAATGCCTGCTTTTTGCAGGCGTTAAAATCCAACCCGCAAAGGGACCTCGGAGCTAATTACGGCAAAATTGCGGTGCCGTAATTAGCGCCTTCCCCATTCCCATAGAGCCCTATGGGGCAGAAATGGGAATGGGGAAGGGCAATGGTGGAAGGGGGATTTACCGCCCCTCCAACCTTGGAATGGGGCGGTAAATCCCCTTTCCACCAAGGCGGTGCTGGTATTTTACCGGCATGAGCCATGGCGCTAATAGCGCCATGGCTCACCGCCTACCGTGTAATGAGGCCCTATGTTTGACCGCGCCAAACAAGTGTTCAGCGGCCAGGAACGCCTACTTGATTTTCGGCAAGGATCCCAGGATATGCTAACGTTCGTTACCATTTTCAAACAGCTGGTAAAGGAGGCTGATTGGGGCCCTGAAGCGAGTTTCACCTTATTTTGCAGGGGTCTAAATGACGATATCAAGGATGAATTAGCCAGAGTGGCTCGCCCCAGTTCGTTTCAGGCTTTGGTAGATCTAGCCTTACAAATAGACTTTCGTATCCGGGAAAGAAGGGCTGAAAGGAAAAAGGCTAAGATTGCCTTTCAACGAACCCCTCCGGAATCGATCCTGTCTCAACCCCTGATAACGACTCCGAACCAATGCAAATAGGCGCCTTTCGTGGGCCAATTACTCCACAAGAAAGGATGAGAAGAATTCACACCGGCCTGTGTATGTATTGTGCCTCAGACAAGCATCTCGTTAGAGAATGTCCTTTAGCCCCTCCACGGCGTTCAGGAAACGCCAGCTCCCGGCCCTAGATGGAGCGAGGTTTCGGGAGAAAGATGTCTGCTCCACATCAACCACATCCTTGAACTCTCCTGGACAGAATAACCTGGTGGTGCTACAGGCCTTTCTATTGCCCTCCAAGCACAAGACCTATCCCATACTGGCCCTGGTGGACTGTGGAGCTATGGGAATTTTCATTGATCAAGACTGGGTTATCAGACATAAAATACCATATGAGTCACGGAACATTAAACAGCCAGTAGAAGCAATTGATGGGAGACCTCTCTCTTCAGGACCCATAACCCTACAGACAAAAGAGGTCCGTCTCTCCATAAACCACCACCAAGAGCAGATTACATTCGACATCATCAAATCAGCCCATTACCCAATGGTTCTGGGTATGCCCTGGCTTCAAAGACATAATCCGTACATTAATTGGACAGCAGGGTCATTGTTTCTGGGCTCTGAGTTTTGTATGTCCCACTGTTTATCCCTGGATCTCTCCTTAACACCAGCTATTGAACATTCAGGAGAGCAAAAAACCGCACTCTTGGTTTCCAACATTGTACACGTCCCAGAGGTCTACCAAGGATATACTGATGTCTTTTCGACTGCCATAGTCCAGGCTTTACCCCCTCACAAACCCGAAGATTGTGCCATTGAGACAGATCCCTCTGCAGTAATTCCCTTTGGCAGAATGTTTATCCTTTCAGAACCTGAGTAAAAAGGTCCTCCGAGAATACCTGGACATCAATTTGTAAAATGGCACCATAAGACCCTCAAAATCTCCAGCGGGTGCCACATTGTTCTTCGTTCCTAAGAAGGATTCCCAGGAACTCAGACCCTGCCTCGACTACCGTGGTCTAAATCAATGCACCCTCAAAGATCGGTACCCTCTGCCTCTGATTTCAGATATCCTGGAAGCTGTCAGAGGCGCCGTAATATTCACGAAGTTGGACCTACGGGGCGCCTACCACTTAATCCGTATCCGGGAAGGGGATGAATGGAAGACCGCCTTTAGAACGCCCTTTGGTCACTTTGAATATCTAGTCATGCCCTTTGGATTAGCTAATGCCCGTACAGTTTTTCAACGTTTCATGGATAGGGTGTTTTCTGACATGCTTTTTCTCTTTGTCATTGTCTATCTAGACGACATTTTGATTTATTCCAAGGATCCCTTGAAACATGAAGAACATGTCATGGCGGTACTACAACGGCTCCGTGAAAACAAGCTCTTGGTCAAACCTGAGAAATGTTTTTTTCACGTGACTTCAGTTCATTACCTTGGATTCATCCTCAGCCCAGAAGGAGTTGGAATGGACCCTTCAAAGGTAAAGGCCATACTGGCCTGGCCTGCTCCTACATCGGTGAAACAGGTTCAGTCTTTCTTGGGACTTGCTAACTTTTATCGAAAGTTCATTCCTACCTTTTCTAAGCTCGTCCAACCGATCGTTGCTCTGCGAATATATGAAAGATCCAATGCTGGATCTGTGAATATATGAAAGATCCAATGCTGGAGAAAGGGGTGGTGCATTCTTCGTAGTCTGATGAGTATTACGGTCACTAAGAGCACAGGATTGGTGGGCACAGAGGAGCAGAGGGGGCAGTTCTACTTAGGCTGTTCTAGAGAAGAAGGGTGAAGGTGAGAGGATGCAGATGGTGGGTGGGGGATGGGAAGACACAGGACAGCATAGGAGGTTTCCCTGATCTTGATGATTTTGCATGAGAAAGAGAGGGTAAAGTCATCACTTAGAGAGAGGAGGCACCATGAATTGGATGGTAGTATATAGTTTACAAGGATTGTAGCAGTTATGAGAAAGGTTTGGTGAGGTAGATGGATTTAATAGAGTACATAACAGAGATGAAATTGAGGAAAGATGTCTTATAGGAAGCAATGCGAGAGGGACACCCTGCCTCCTTCCAGCAACTGAGATGAAGGCACCTGGTAGTTATCAGATGTCATATCAGCTTGCTGATCCAGTGATTGGTATGGGTTATCAGCTGTCATATCAGCTTGCCGATCCAGTGATTGGTATGGGTTATCAGCTGTCATATCAGCTTGCTGATCCAGTGATTGGTATGGGTTATCAGCTGTCATATCAGCTTGCTGATCCAGTGATTGGTATGGTAGTGATGAGATGTAGAGTGAAGGATCAATCAGGATAGTGCTTCTCAATCGAAATAGCAAGAGCCAAGATACATTCTGCAAAGGCGTTCTCAATCGAGTTGGCGAGAGGACCAGCAAGAATTTCTGACTTCATCAAGAGAGAGAACAAGAGAGACAGATTTGAATATGCATTTGGTATTGGGGAAAGTAGGGGAAGGATTTTGCATGGGGTTGGGAGAGATGGCAAAGTACAGGAGGAAGTTATCAGATGTGCAATGGTAAAATGGAAGGGTTATAGTGGCTGACAGAGGCAAAGAAGAAGTTCAGGGCAGGGAAGTTGGGATGTGAATGCTTTTCAAAGCTCTGGAAAGAGAGTATGGAGTTATCAAACAGGGTGAATTAAAATTGGTGATGATGGTTGTTTCAAAATGTAGGTGTCATGAACCATGGACATAGCCCCTTCTGGTCTTCCTGGTCCTGGTCCAGACGGAGAGTGTGTTCCTTGATACTTCCAACATGGCCGTGCCCAGTGCCGTGTTCCGTACTAGCCTGTACGTCGGACACGGCATGTTCTATAAATTTGCGACGCCCCCGTGCCTCTGCGCGTCTCAACGCTATCTCTAGGTAGTGTCTCGACGTGTGTGTGCTGCTCGGCGTTACCCTTCAAAGTTCCTGGCCAACTCCCTTATTCTTTCTTCCCTTTTCCCTGTTTCCAGTATCTCTTACCTTTCTTCGATCCTCTTCCTGGACGTCCAGGAACACGCGACTTCCTGGAACTTTCAACGCTCGCGCTGGACTCAGACTCTTCTCGTGCGCACTTATACAAGCCCCGGTCCGGTCAGGAGAAGGAGTCCTCCGCGGAACGCCACAAGAAGAGAACTCAGGTGAGCCGGGGGGAAACCTTTGACAGATTGAGACGCCAAACGATCAACACTGATACCGCTATGGAGAAAGCGGTCCAGGACCTCATGCGCGGCATGCAGGAGCAAACAAACGAGGTACAGAACTTAAAGGCAGAGAACGCAGCCTTGAAACAATTAATGCTGTCACGTGACTCTGCCAATAAGGAAAGCGTGATACTGGGTGGAGTGGTAGACAAATACGATGGCTCGCCAAAATCCGTACGTGGATTTCTGGATTCCTGCTTGGTGCATTTTACATTCAAGCCCTATTATTTTTCAACTTCCAGGGCCAAGGTGGGCTTCATAATCTCCCATCTTACAGGGAATACGTTATCTTGGGCCACTCCCCTAGTGAACTCTGGAGACGTCCTCCTGGACGATTATGATGCATTTATCCAGGCGCTCAAGTCTATGGGCCTCATTACACGGATGGCGGTAAGGATTTACCGGTACCGGTAAAATACCAGTACTGGTAAATCCTTACCGCCTTACTACGAGGTCCCTTTGCGGGTTGGGGGATTTAATGCCTGCTTTTTGCAGGCGTTAAAATCCAACCCGCAAAGGGACCTCGGAGCTAATTACGGCAAAATTGCGGTGCCGTAATTAGCGCCTTCCCCATTCCCATAGAGCCCTATGGGGCAGAAATGGGAATGGGGAAGGGCAATGGTGGAAGGGGGATTTACCGCCCCTCCAACCTTGGAATGGGGCGGTAAATCCCCTTTCCACCAAGGCGGTGCTGGTATTTTACCGGCATGAGCCATGGCGCTAATAGCGCCATGGCTCACCGCCTACCGTGTAATGAGGCCCTATGTTTGACCGCGCCAAACAAGTGTTCAGCGGCCAGGAACGCCTACTTGATTTTCGGCAAGGATCCCAGGATATGCTAACGTTCGTTACCATTTTCAAACAGCTGGTAAAGGAGGCTGATTGGGGCCCTGAAGCGAGTTTCACCTTATTTTGCAGGGGTCTAAATGACGATATCAAGGATGAATTAGCCAGAGTGGCTCGCCCCAGTTCGTTTCAGGCTTTGGTAGATCTAGCCTTACAAATAGACTTTCGTATCCGGGAAAGAAGGGCTGAAAGGAAAAAGGCTAAGATTGCCTTTCAACGAACCCCTCCGGAATCGATCCTGTCTCAACCCCTGATAACGACTCCGAACCAATGCAAATAGGCGCCTTTCGTGGGCCAATTACTCCACAAGAAAGGATGAGAAGAATTCACACCGGCCTGTGTATGTATTGTGCCTCAGACAAGCATCTCGTTAGAGAATGTCCTTTAGCCCCTCCACGGCGTTCAGGAAACGCCAGCTCCCGGCCCTAGATGGAGCGAGGTTTCGGGGGAAAGATGTCTGCTCCACATCAACCACATCCTTGAACTCTCCTGGACAGAATAACCTGGTGGTGCTACAGGCCTTTCTATTGCCCTCCAAGCACAAGACCTATCCCATACTGGCCCTGGTGGACTGTGGAGCTATGGGAATTTTCATTGATCAAGACTGGGTTATCAGACATAAAATACCATATGAGTCACGGAACATTAAACAGCCAGTAGAAGCAATTGATGGGAGACCTCTCTCTTCAGGACCCATAACCCTACAGACAAAAGAGGTCCGTCTCTCCATAAACCACCACCAAGAGCAGATTACATTCGACATCATCAAATCAGCCCATTACCCAATGGTTCTGGGTATGCCCTGGCTTCAAAGACATAATCCGTACATTAATTGGACAGCAGGGTCATTGTTTCTGGGCTCTGAGTTTTGTATGTCCCACTGTTTATCCCTGGATCTCTCCTTAACACCAGCTATTGAACATTCAGGAGAGCAAAAAACCGCACTCTTGGTTTCCAACATTGTACACGTCCCAGAGGTCTACCAAGGATATACTGATGTCTTTTCGACTGCCATAGTCCAGGCTTTACCCCCTCACAAACCCGAAGATTGTGCCATTGAGACAGATCCCTCTGCAGTAATTCCCTTTGGCAGAATGTTTATCCTTTCAGAACCTGAGTAAAAAGGCCCTCCGAGAATACCTGGACATCAATTTGTAAAATGGCACCATAAGACCCTCAAAATCTCCAGCGGGTGCCTCATTGTTCTTCGTTCCTAAGAAGGATTCCCAGGAACTCAGACACTGCCTCGACTACCGTGGTCTAAATCAATGCACCCTCAAAGATCGGTACCCTCTGCCTCTGATTTCAGATATCCTGGAAGCTGTCAGAGGCGCCGTAATATTCACGAAGTTGGACCTACGGGGCGCCTATCACTTAATCCGTATCCGGGAAGGGGATGAATGGAAGACTGCCTTTAGAACGCCCTTTGGTCACTTTGAATATCTAGTCATGCCCTTTGGATTAGCTAATGCCCGTACAGTTTTTCAACGTTTCATGGATAGGGTGTTTTCTGACATGCTTTTTCTCTTTGTCATTGTCTATCTAGACGACATTTTGATTTATTCCAAGGATCCCTTGAAACATGAAGAACATGTCATGGCGGTACTACAACGGCTCCGTGAAAACAAGCTCTTGGTCAAACCTGAGAAATGTTTTTTTCACGTGACTTCAGTTCATTACCTTGGATTCATCCTCAGCCCAGAAGGAGTTGGAATGGACCCTTCAAAGGTAAAGGCCATACTGGCCTAGCCTGCTCCTACATCGGTGAAACAGGTTCAGTCTTTCTTGGGACTTGCTAACTTTTATCGAAAGTTAATTCCTACCTTTTCTAAGCTCGTCCAACCGATCGTTGCTCTGCTGAAGAAGGATGTTCCCTTCATCTAGTCTTCCTCGCAAGAGAAGGCTTTTCAACGCTTGAAGACAAGATTCACGCAAGCCCCCGTCCTGGCTCAGCCGGACTTAGATCGCCCTTTCATAGTGGAAACGGATGTCTCCAACCATGCCATAGGAGCAGTCTTGAAACAGGTGCTTGAGGACAAGATGGACCACCCAGTGGCTTACCTCTTTAGAACCCTAACAACCAGCGAAACCCATTACTCCGTCCTGGAAAAGGAGCTGTTGGCAATCCGCCAAGCCTTCACAGAATGGCGACATTTACTCCTGGGTGCTAGATATCCAGTCCAGGTCCGTACGGACCATCGAAATCTACAAATTCTCCAATCTATGGAGTGCAGGAACAGTCGTCAGGCGCGTTGGGCCTACTTCTTCGCCCAGTACCAATTCCAAATCACTCATGTTCCTGGATCACAAAACGTGATTGCGGACGCCTTGTCCCAACGTCCTGACTATTTAACCACTGAAGATAGGACCTATCCTACAATGTTTCCCAATACAATCTTTATAGCTCAAGCGATCAACCTCTTGGAAGAGATTCGAGCCAAAACCCAGTCCTCTGACCTCTGGAAGGACGTCTCTAGGAAGAATCCCTGGAATTTAAGAATCAAGGAAGGATACTTATTCAAGGACAATGCCTTGGTCATTCCCACACCGAAACTTCAACATAAAATAATAACTCTCTGCCATGATACTTTTCATTCTGGACATCGTGGTGTAACCAACACGCTCCGTCTTATACAAAGACAGTTTTGATGGCCAGAAATGAAATGCAAGGTACAAGAGTACATCAAGACCTGTACTGTCTGCAGTCAGAATAAGCACGACAATAAGAGACCGGCGGGCCTTCTATTGCAACCTACACTGCCAACAAGACCATGGGAATGTATAGCTACAGACTTCATCGTGGAATTACCACCTTCCCGGGGTTAGACGACCATCATGGTAACCACAGACTTGTTTACTCATATGGCACATTTCACACCTCTCTATAAACCTCCTTCCTCTTCAGAGCTCGCAGGAATTTTCCTAGAACACATTTTCCATCTTCATGGACTCCTTTTCAAGATCATATCGGACCGAGGACCGCAATATATTTCACAATTCTGGAAACATCTCTGTCGTGTTCTAGGGATTCAACGCGCTCTTTCATCTGGATATCACCCACAGACCAACGGGGCCACAAAACGTGTTAATCAAACCCTGGAGCAATATCTTCATTGTTTCGCAACCAAGGTACAGGATGATTGGTCCCTCCTTACACCCTTGGCCGAATTTGCCTATAACAATTCAGATCACTCAGCGATCAACGTTAGCCCCTTCTATTGCAGTCAAGGTTTTCATCCCTCCGTGTTACCTTCAGTTCTACCACATCCAACTCCAGTACCTTCACTTGATTCCTGGATTGAAACTCTCCTCAACATCCACAAGGAAGCCAAGGAACAATTGGGAAAGGCCCAGATTCGCACTAAGTGATATGCTGATTCCAAAAGAAGACCAGCACCCTCCTATTCTATTGGTGACCAGGTCTGGTTGTCCTCGAAACTATTACCACAACATCTACGCCCTAACAAGTTATCCCCCCGATATTGTGGTCCATTTTCCATAAAAGAAATCATCTATCCTGTTTCTTATCGGCTCAAGCTACCAGACTCCTGGAAGAGAATACATCCAGTTTTTCACACTTCTCTACTCAAACCCTACATCCACTCCACCCGGAAAACCGGCAGACCCAGTCCTGTGATTGTGGACAGTCAGCTGGAATATGAATATCCAGAATATGTGACTCCAGGTACAAACAGGGTCGGCTTCAATACCTGGTCGAGTGGAAAGGCTATCCTCCTAGCGAGAGAACATGGGAACCACTATCCAACCTAAACACCCCTCGATTGCTGAGAAGATTCCATCTCATACACCCTGGCAAGCCTGGTGGGATGGGGTTTCGGAGGAGGCATGCTGTCATGAACCATGGACATAGCCCCTTCTGGTCTTCCTGGTCCTGGTCCAGACAGAGAGTGTGCTCCTTGATACTTCCAACATGGCCGTGCCCAGTGCCGTGTTCCGTACTAGCCTGTACGTCGGACACGGCATGTTCTATAAATGGGCCATGCCCCCGCGTCTCCGCGCGTCTCAACGCTATCTCTAGGTAGTGTCTCGACGTGTGTGTGCTGCTCGGCGTTACCCTTCCAAGTTCCTGGCCAACTCCCTTATTTTTTCTTCCCTTTTCCCCTTTTTCCAGTATCTCTTACCTTTCTTCGATCCTCTTCCTGGACGTCCTGGAACACGCGACTTCCTGGAACTTTGAACGCTCGCGCTGGAGTCAGACTCGACTCGCACGCACTTATACAAGTCCCGGTCCGGCCAGGAGAAGGAGTCCTCCACGGAACGCCACAAGAAGAGAACTCAGGTGAGCCGGGGGGAAACCTTTGACAGTAGGGAGGTTCATCTCACCTCTGGACACAATGAAAGACTCATAAGAAAGAAAGTTAATTAGAAGATCGAGATAAAAAAGGGCATGGTTCTTGGTGGTTGATAAATGAGAATAATAATGCAAGGGGCAAGCGGGAGGAGTTGAAC
Source organism: Ambystoma mexicanum (assembly GCF_040938575.1). Taxonomy (NCBI): domain Eukaryota; kingdom Metazoa; phylum Chordata; class Amphibia; order Caudata; family Ambystomatidae; genus Ambystoma; species Ambystoma mexicanum. Next base: position 348,522 of record NW_027182352.1, read on the forward strand.
TGCCATGATTATCACCCTACCGCGATTGCCAGACCTTAACCTCCACCTCAGAGGTAGTCAAGAACACACGTGGGGCTGTGGCAAGTTTAGAGGCAGAGAATAGTGCTGTACCTGGCACAAGGTTCTGTAGAGAGTTCTCTCTCTGTATTTACTGTAAGAGAAGTCACTACTGCTGAGCACCTGACAGGTTTAGCATTGGACAGCAATACTGTTGTGACCCTGCCCCAGAAAATCTTGGAACCAATTCTTATTATCCTTGTGTAAATGTCATCATTAACTTCCCTACATAGTTTTACCACTAAGAAAACAAGGATTCTCAAGTGTATATGTATAGTAATATACATGTATACTGTTTATAATTAGCAAACAGAAAGGGGGCAGGTAAGACAAAGTCACCCAGGTGCTCGCACTCTCACAATAACTGAGCAGGAGGCAGCGGGTGATTGTATGATGTAGGTGCTTTGACCCAACACTCTAGAGTACAAGACAACAGTTATTGAACATATACAATCACACTGCCGCAAAGTTTTTGTGCAAAGTTGCATAGATATTTTATTCCATCCGAAATCAGCCTGACACGTGTTTCGAGCCTAAGCTCTTCCTTTGAGGCTTGCGTTGTTTGTAATTTCTGAATTCAGATGGATGCCAGTCAAACACAGATCTCAGAATGCAGGCTTTACCTCATGGAACCTCCCACGTTCTGAGCACCCTGACTGAGAACGGGCAACAGGTAAATAAGCCAGCACCCTTTGCCCTTATCCCAACCCATGCCCCACTTACCTGATGTTGCGTGGTCCCTGGCCGGCACCTGGGACACTCAGTATTCCACCACAGCAAATGTCGCCATGGAAAGTGTCAGGGGAGTTTTCTACAGGTGCTACATGGTAGCAGCACTTCAGCCAACTATCCCAGTGGTATGTAGATCCTCAACTCTTAGTATCAGTCTGTACTACTGCTGGAACCTTGGTAGAGTAGCAGAGAAGTCAGGCTTAGCTTAAGAGGAAGATTTGAGCTGTAGGTAAGTACTTTGAATCTTAGTTAGCAATACACTTCCAAAGAAACACTTACACATAAATGTATATTAAAATATAGATGTATTATATTTACACTAGAATCACCTTAAATCACTTAGTAAATATAACCAAAATACATTGGAATACTTTAAGTTACTTTGCAAAGGCCGCTGCCTAGTTGGTAGTTGCTTGCGGTAACATTTGTTCCATAGATTTGACAGTAATGACAGTTCTATCGTATTATCAGTAATAATGCGAACTCGCGAACACCAACATACATACATTAAAAGCATTTAGTCTGCAAACAAATATAAGGTAGTGACTTTTTTGAAGGACAACAGTTGGTTAGAGTTATACTAGCAGAGCTTCAGGTTTTAGAGGCAGTTTCTTCGCACAGCAAGTCTTTTAAAGTCCGAAATGCAACCCTAGCTAAAAGGCAGTTTGGAATGGATTAAAGTCTTGTGAAGCAGCAGAAGATCAAAAGTTCCTGTGGATACTTTCTAGTCTCTAAGAAGGAAGATGTTAGAAGTCTGAACCAACGGTGGAGACCCTGTTAAAGAACTTGCAAAGGTGGCACAAGCAGCAGCTTGGCTCGGAGGTAAGAGGGGGTGCCCTGGATACCTTTAGGTGCACTCCAAAGATCTGGAGCAACATCACATAATCAGGTAAGCAATATCTTTATCCCCACAGTACCTCAGGTTAGAAGAAAAGATCGTGGCTGGATTCTCCACAACTGGACAGTGCAGGACTCGACAGCAGTCTTGAGAGGGGATCTCTGGCATGGCTTTCAATGACTTCTCAGTTCAGTCTGTGGATTTGGCGCCTTTTCAGCCGCACCAACAAAGGACGTGATTCCCCAGTCAATCTTCTTAGCTTCTAGCAGTCCCTCACTCTGGTGAGGGGTCTGGGTGAGTTGCATCGGATCTCTGGAGTGTTCTTGAGGGCTCAGAAAAGATTGGGATGAGATTATCCGCTCCACGATATTGCACTCTGAATGCGCAGCAGGTGGTCTTGTATTGGTGTTTCTTGGCTCGGGAACCTTCTAGGACCTCGGGAGATGGCTCAAAACAGAGTTCATCTTGGGTCTGGTTGTTTCCACCAGTCAAAGGGAAGGCGTCATCCTCTTCCAAGCTCCTCTGTTGCATAGAAAAACGGGTTCAGGATAGCAGTGGTTGCTTCACAGTGTTGCAAAGGGTCTGCAGGCATCTCTGGTCGTCTTCTTCTTCAGTTACTTCAGCTTCCAGTGGTCGACTTGCTTTCCACTCCAGGAGCCTCACCTTTTATTCAGTTCCAGCACTCTGGAGCCTAGACGGGGATACCTGCTAGTTCCCGCCAAAGTCAAATCACACACACAGGCCTCCTCCCCCCAGAATGGTAGAAGAAGGGCTAAAAAAGAACAACCATGCTAGAAATGGCGAATAAAGATGGAAGCCCCTGAGTTGGTAATCAGGTGCCCCTATTGTGCACTACCGAGGCTATGGACATAGCCTGCGGTAGAAATTAAACACAATAGTTGGTAGAACACATCCACTGCCACCAGCCATAACTAGGAGTTGGTCTATGTGACTAAAATGTTTTGTAGTGACATTTTCGAACGTCACATTTTCGAAATGCCATTTTTTCGACACAAAAAAGCCGGAATTTTTTTTTTTGAATGGTTTATTTTTTAATTTCTTTTTTTAATGGGGGGTTCCGCCCCCCCAACCCTCCGTTTTTTTTATTGACTTTTTTTTTTACTAATGAAACAAACATAAAACATATAAAATAAAAAAGTTATAAATTCGGAATTTTTTTTTCTGACATATTTGTTTCGGGATATTGGCATGTCGCAAATTTTACTGGATAATGACTAAAATGTCACAGAAATAAAGAGAAGGGGGGTACTAAGTATCCCTTTGGCACTCCACTGAAGTTGTGTGCCAATCTCTTAGGTCATGCAGTTTTAGAACAGTAGTTACTAAAAAATATGTAAACGATTCTTAAAGGATGATCCTAAGGTTCCCCAGCAACATTGCCCATAAGGAGCTGCGGGCTGCAAACAGTAAAACATAGATGCCTCTAAGATATACGGAGAAAGGTGTACTCCATAGGACAGCACAAATACAAAGAACATAGTTCAAAAAGACTGATGCCATAAGAATGGATGAGTGGGAAAAGGGCCCACTCACTCAGGATTAAAGAGAAAGGTCCAGAAGTCCAGCAAAAAGTCCTGGGGGTCTCTCTAGGAGAGGGGATGAAGCAAAGAAAATGATATATCTCCCTAACAGAAAGGGAAAAAGAACTATGTGTAGTTCCCTCCTTCCTTGTCCACGACAGCCATCTTATTTTGTAGATTTCTTTGTTAAGTTGAACAACCGGCCATTTCTCAACTTTAAAATATTTTTGCCAACCGAGAAAGCATTCCAGAGTGCTAATAGCAATACACCCCTTGATGGGGGTCTATCACCAGGTCTGGTATTATCCTGGGCTCATTTTACAGGCTCAGGGTTGGCTGCTGCCTGTAATTTAGGACATGGGGCATTACATGACCTGGTAATGCCCCCTCAAACCCCATGCTCAGGTTTATTGCTTAAATAGAAAAACATAAAGAATGCTCTCACACTTTTATTTAGAAGGTGTGTATATTTATTATATTATAGAAGTAATATCTGAGCGTTAAAAATAGCCAGGTCAAAACAATAAGCAGTCCCCATATTAGCAGCAATGTGGTTCTAGCATCGTATTATTCTCCTATTCACTTTGAGGAATCTAAATCCTACAACCAATCAAGAATGTGCACAACCCTCTAGAAAACAGCCCAGTAAAATTAAAGATATATTCACTGTAGTGCTGTCAGGGTTGGCAAGCCAGTAGACAAGTGACATTATCCCAACCACTGTAAACCTATTTTATGGAAATGGCAAAAAAACCTCCATTTAAAGCCAATGGATTTTAAAGGTAATTACCTAAAAACTATTTACATCCATTAATTAAACATAAAGATAAAGCCATTTAAAACCACCTGTTGGTTTCCTCCATTGCATCCACAAGTGCATATGTTATTTATTTATTTATTCATTCATTTATTTCATTTGTTGATAGCGCCCAAACCTGGAAGAGGTGCTAGGTTACATTGGTTACAAAAACACAGTTGAAGTAGAACAGTTGCTGGGTTACATAATTAATACGGTTGCAGCAGTAATGGTGAGTAGGATACAGTTAGGCGTATTTGTTGAACACAGTGGTTTTGAGGTTTTTATGTTGGTCCACTTATCCTGGCTAAGGAACTGCAAGGAGAGCCAGGGTTTTATATGTGCTTTCCAAGACTTATTCCACACCAAAGCTCAGTGTGTCTCCACACACCAAAGACTCGTTAGAAGCTAATCTAACAAAAATGCATCATGGTGCCTATTGGCTGTCCACCACCATGTAAATTCAAAATATGTGCAACATAGGAAAAAAGGTTTAATTCAGTCTCCAAACTTAAGAAATAAACAAGCAAAAATACAATGTAAAAGTGAATAAAGTATTGGCATGGCTCCGTCAAAGGACTGGACCAGGAGTGGTTAGAAACTCTGACTTGAAGATGCTTCGTAGACTGGATATAGACAATTGGTGCACCCAGGAAAATAGGGATTGTGTAATAGTAGGATGTGGGGCCAGTAATTTGCCATATTTCCTAAAGGCTCTTCCAATTTGAAATTTATAGTGGATTAGATTTTCTGCCTTTTTAAGTGATTTAAAAATGGCCTTGCTAGTATGAAAACCCATGTTGTTATGTTATTTTTGTTTGTTTTGTTCTATGTTTTTTGTAGCGCCCCAATGCCTGCAAGTTTTTGGCGCTTAAGAAGTAAATAAATAAATAAAGAGCATGTCAGACTCTTGCTGAGACCAGGCGTGAGATCTCTGGCTTTGTTCATGTCCCCTGGGTGTACCCCTGGGTGTACCCATGGGTGAAGGGCCACAGCTTAATGATAAGGTGCTAATACTATCATCTACTGCCCAACAATAATATGACCCAAGCACAAGAACAGCAGTGGGTAGAGTTCAAATGGGGCAGACCGAGCAGGAATGGAATTCAGTAAAATAACTCATATAGTTTATGAATACAGGGAGGGACACTATATGTAAGAGAATGAAGGAAGCTATGTTATAGTCGAATGTTTTTAGTGTTTCCATATTAAAAGGCGGCTAAATCTTGCAAGAAGGTTGTGGAGGGAAGCAAAGGAAAGTTAATGTAACTTCATCACAAAGGCCCTGGTGAGTGTTTGGTTTAGCAGCACTATTGATGGCAGCATCCTTTACATTAGAATGCATACAATAATCACACAAGTCTTGACATTATGTTGTTGCTTTCATATGTGAAGATATTTAAAACTGTAGCTGAATATTGCAGTTTGACTTGAAGAGCGAGCATAATACACTCGAGAAAAGCAAAAGACTGATGCTGTGTCATGTCATCCATTTCATGCAGTGTCGCATCTGATGCATGGGACGCAGCACAACCTGGCAGCGCTGAGCGCGTTTCTGAATGAATCTGTCTGCAAAAGACTCCTTTATATCTGAGTCTGAAGATGAAGTGCACCCAGGCCACAGTGTTCCTGTTCCGGAGACCTTCTGCCACTCCTCTCCCAGGCATCCAGCATCTACATCTCCTCATCCTGCACAGCCGTGCCCTGCCTTCCTGCGAGCATCAGACTGCCGCTGCCAAAGGGGGCCAAAAGGTCTCTGTGATAGGCCATCATACCTGAGTATCATGAACTTATGAGCTGAACAGGCTTATGCTCCTGGATAAACAGTGTAATTGGGCAACATTTTTTTTTTTTGTGGCCATAACGATTTTTGCAAGCTGTGCTCTCCAGAACTGTTTCAGTAATTGCATATGTGGGTGCTGTTTCTGGTTGCTAAGGTAGTTATCAATATACAAACTTGGTTGTGAAGCTCTGTTCCTCTGCCGTGTTCTGTTTGTCAAACTCTACAAAAGTCTGATGTGCCATTGTCTCAGATTTGGGCCTCATTACAAGTTTGTCGGTCCAAAAACCGGTAAGCTCACCGGCACCCTTGTTTCCTCACGGTGCTGCTGCACCCGGGCGCAGCGGCCATGGTAGGCAGACTCTTCACTGAAGCGCCGGCACCGTTAGCAAAGGTGCCGGTGCTTCTGAGTCCCCATTCCCATAGAGTCCCATAGACGTTTTGGCCTACAACTACCATCAGCTATGTTCAGCATAGTCACTGGTGAAGGATCATAGAAGTCGTAGGCCAGAACATCTGAAGGGTCACAGGGTGCCCACCACTGCTGCAGGGTGGTGGGTGCATGCTGTGCAGCTCCCCCTCAATAATGTGCAAGCTCACCCCAGTAATTTTCATATTATTAGATGGGCCCCGTTTGTGATCACGGGGGCCCAATTTCCATCAGGTGTGGGTGCAGGAGTGTCCAAAACAAAGTACTGGCTTTGAGCAGGACTTCCCTGATCTGTGATCCAACACAAAATGGCTTCCCAGATTCAGAAAAAAGTATTTGCACACCTGATTTAGTGCGGATTTAGTGCGGATTTATAGGACCAGATTCCCCTTCTCCATAAGGAAAACTCTCGCCAAAGCATGAAAAATAACAGAAACTGTATACTGCAGATCCTGATTCCCAATTAATCATGTCCAAAGAACAAACGTGTTGTACCTTTTTTAACAAAATGCTATAATTGTGGAATAAAATCACAATACAGGGCAAAAGAGATGCAAGAAGAATAGCGTGGCAACATCAGTCTACCCCTCTTCCCTTCCCATCTGCTATCCTATTTGTATTATATCCACTCCCCACAGTCAGCTTCCATCAGCCCCCCCTGACCTCCATTCCCATTTACCACCACTCTGACCAAACGCCACTGTGATTCCCTGGCCTGGCTGGGGAGAATAGAGGATGATGGGGCCCACCAATCAGCTTGCATCAGCCCCCCCTGACCTCCATTCACATTTACCACCACTCCGACCAACCCCCACTGTGATTCCTTGGCCTGGCTGGGAGAATAGAGGATGATGGGCCCCCCCAGTGAGCTTCCATCAGCCCCCCCCTGACCTCCATTCCCATTTACCACCACTCCGACCAACCCCCACTGTGATTCCTTGGCCTGGCTGGGGAGAATAGAGGATGATGGGGCCCCCCAGTCAGCTTCCATCAGCCCCCCTGACCTCCATTACCATTTACCACCACTCTGACAAACCCCCACTGGGATTGCTTGGCCTGGCTGGGAGAATAGAGGATGATGGGCCACCCCAGTGAGCTTCCATCAGCCCCCCCCGACCTCCATTCCCATTTACCACCACTCTGACAAACCCCCACTGGGATTGCCTGGCCTGGCTGGGAAGAATAGAGGATGATGGGGGCTCCCCAGACAGCTTCCATCAGCCCCCCTGACCTCCATTAACATTTACCACCACTCTGACAAACCCCCACTGGGATTTCTTGGCCTGGCTGGGAGAATAGAGGATGATGGGCCACCCCAGTGAGCTTCCATCAGCCCCCCCCGACCTCCATTCCCATTTACCACCACTCTGACAAACCCCCACTGGGATTGCTTGGCCTGGCTGGGAGAATAGAGGATGATGGGGCCCCCCAGTCAGCTTCCATCAGCCCCCCTGACCTCCATTACCATTTACCACCACTCTGACAAACCCCCACTGGGATTGCTTGGCCTGGCTGGGAGAATAGAGGATGATGGGGCTTTATAATTGAACAGTTTGAAGCAATTTGTTAGCCTGGAGGGAAGAGAGCCAGACCAGGGGGAGTGGGATCAGGAGGCAGACGTTACACCCATTTTCCCTGATCCGAAGGGGACAACTGGATCCCATCTCCTATTCAAAGGACATGACTCTCTGTAGCTCCTGACTGTGTCACTATGCCTGTATCGCCAGACCCAGAAGCAGAAGCCCTTTCACTGCGAAGGACTCCGAAGACTCTGTGTCAAAAATACTAGAGAAGATTCACCCAGGTCATTAGGCAACTGCCCGGTTCCATCTACCCCAACTGGGAACCTGTTGGGCCTGTCCTGCCCTGTTTCCATTTACCCCAGCTGGGAAGCTCTGGTGGCCTGTTCTGCCCTGGTTCCATCGACCCTAGTTGGGAAGCTGTGGGGCCTGCCCTGCCCTGGTTCCATCTACCCCAGCTGGGAAGCTCTGGTGGCCTGTCCTGCCCGTTCCTGCAACTGCCCTGCCAAAGTCACTTTCTCAGTCCTTCATCCGTGGCGGGCTCCTCTCCGGTGCAACTTCTTCAACCTTTCTTCAATATTCGCTCCTCCTTGGGGTATTTCTGAGCTGGCCTTATCTGTAGAAGCTGAATTATGTGCCAGAGGACGACGTGGGAACCCAACATCAATGAGTACCACCAACTGGAGCCAACTCACCTCTTGGCTCCGTGGCCCGAAGCCTGGACCTGGGAATCACTGGATCGAGAGTAACCGCTTTGCGCAAGCGTCTCGGGGTCCCTCCTGCAGGGATGTGCAGTCACTGAGCCCTCATTGGTCACTGAGCAATGTGTATAGCAACCACATCAGTAAACAGAGGACTGCAGAGCTGCTTTATCGCCCCCAGGGTACTGCTCTCCTGACTGTCCGGAGCTGCTGGTGAATCCTTTCTTTGTAGATTGCTTCATCCCTGGGCCTCTTCATCTTCACTGGACTCTTGTATGCTTCCCTCCACTGGAACTCCAAGAACTGCTCCTTTGGACACTTTCACACAAAGGTAACTCTTTCTTGGCAACGACTGCCCATATCTGCCCTACAGGTCTATACTTGAACTTGCCAGATGTTACAGACAGCCCTAATAACTCACAAGCCGGGAATAAAGTTTAAGGATGTGTTTTTCCGACGGTGCGTTTTCCGACGTGAATCGGATCCTACGAGTCACTGCAGAGCCTGTTTTCAGAGACCTCCCTGCTCTCACAAAATGGTGCTGACGGCTCGCACTGGACACCCTGGGAGAGTGTGAGCTTGTGGAGCCCCACGGATCATAGACTCGTATAGAGACCTCACGACGTGCTGGGAGTGATCACCCCATCCTCATCTGAATCTTCAGATCGCCCGACTGTATTCCTGAACTCACTTTGTCAGAGAGGGCGACACTGTGTACCACGGCACACCAAATGAGGCACGCTGCTCCCCGGCGGGGGGACGGAAGAGAAGGGAGGCGCCCTTGACTCCTGCTGCGGTGGTGCCCCCCTTCTCGCCCTCCCATCCGGACACCATGGAAGCCACTCTACCAACAAAAGCCCCCAAAACCTCCATACAGCGCTGGCTACACCACACCTCGCCTCACACTGGGACCTTCAACTTCCCCCCGAACTACATCCATCCACTCCCCCACCAACATTACCACAACCAGCATCCAGCCACTGCACCACAATGACACACACCAGCCAAGCCTATGCAGTACTCCACTGCTCCACACTCCTTTCCCAAACCTGTTCGCAGCCAAGACATCCACCATCAACCCCCAATGGCCTGCTCACAGAAATCAAATGTGCTGACCACTCACTGTATGACCGCACAATGCACCTCACCTCCCGAACCGCACACCCTAACTACCTCTCCACCCCCTCTCCAATTCAGAACGCAATCTCTACCTCAAATACTGCACCAACCACGATTTCACCAGATAACACTCCATCCCACCCCACGTTCTTCATGCAGACCAATGACCCCCCCACCTCTGCAACACTCCCTTATGGTGTGCACTGCTCAACACCAGATCATTGGTAGCACATGCACACGGCATCCATGACCTGATCATCAATAACAATCTTGACATCCTCTGCCTCACAGAAACCTGGCTCACACCCTCCTCAGGCCCTGCACTCTCACTAGCCATTCCCAATGGCTACACCATCTTGCACTAAGACAGGATCCAGAAAATAGGGAGCGGTGTCACCATTATCTTTAAAGACACCATCACGGCCCGCAGAAAGTGAATGACGCTCCAACGCAACAACAGCAAACAGCACAGAGCTGTTGCCATGGCATTAGTTTTTATTTTAAAGGGAGCATTGTGAGAATGTATTGATGCTGGATCAGATGCAGACGGCATAGTTGTGCAGTGCTTGAGAAGTTAGCAAGCATTCTCCGTAATCTTGTGAAATTGGAGTGGTTTGTGCCGTGAATGGAGTAGCACATTCACGGCAGCAATGGCCTTGCAGAATGTGCCTGGACCTCCCATGTTTATGGCCTCCCCTGTCCCAGGCAGAATAAAATGGGGGCAATGGCAAAAAAATGTCCTACACTACGTCAGAGCTGCTTGTGGGAAAACATTTGGCAATTACAGGAAAGTGTCGCTTTTAATGCAGTTTCTGGGGTACAAGGGTCAGCAAATATTTGAAAAATGCCAGACCTGCCAAATTCAGATAAAAACGACACAATTAATGAGTTAGAAATCGTCATTCTGAAGTTAGATGTGTATTTCAATCCAAAGACTCGCACAATCCTAGAGAGGTATAATTTTGGCAATCGTTTGCAGGTGAATGGGGAGAGTGTTGGAGAGTATATCACGGCTCTGCGTCATTTGACTTTGACTTGCAAGTTTGGATGTACTTTGGACGAGCACATTAGGATGAAATTATGATTCATTGTAATAACAATAGGATCTGTGAAGAGTTGTGGTTAAAGAATGACCCAGGTTTGGAGGAAAATATAAACATTGCAGAAAGGGTCGAACATTCAGTGGCTTGTTTGGCGAAGTTGACAAAAGCTGAAAACAAAGAGGTGGAGCTGGAAGTGTTAAAGATTGGTCCAGATGAGGAAGGAGGAAAGAAGAGTTAGGGCAGCGTGACTCGCCAAAAAGAGACTAATGGGACAAAGGGGAGCGTACAGGGTCGAAGGGAACTGAGGGGGAAGAGCAGTTGTGTTTCCACTGTGGGAGCAAGAATCATTTGTCAGGGGCACCGATTTTCCCAGGAAGAATATTGTGCTAATTATTGCAAAAGCTTTCAAGGGGGAATGTTTAAGAAATGTGTGTTTCATATATCTGGTGAAGGACATGAATCTTCGATGAGGATGGTAAAGAGAACATTGGCATGATTACAGTAAATGCTGTAGGAGATCATGGTCTGGGTGAGGATGAGTGTGAAAGCCCAGAGGCAGAGATTTGTGTGAATTGGAGAAGAATATTAATGATGGCAGATTCAGGAGATAAGGTTTGTCTCATGTACAGAAAAGTGAATGAAGATGTATTGGATGGAACAGTGGAGAAATGATTTGCCCAATCACCAGAACAGGCGGTATAAAATGGATAAAATAGAGCTATTAGGTCATTTTGTGGCAAATTTGGAGTTTAAAGGGAGGAAAGCCGAGGGAAAGGTTTGTGTGATCATGATGGCAGCGACCTTAATGGGATGGTGTGAGTAAAAGAAAATATCAATATGTTTCTAATCCAACTCTTGTGAACAAGTTCTTCATGTGGAACAGAATGGCATCACGAGAGATGGGGAGAGTTATCTGGGTGTATTTGTGCAGGGAGTTGGGAAAATAAAAGGGATGAGGCATCAAATTGTTTTGAAGCAGGGAAGCGTGCTGGTGGCGGCAAAGCTGCGCCCTTACGTGAGAGTGTGAAGGATGAATTAAGCAATTTGTGTAAAATGGGGATAACAGAAAGGGCCAGGAGTGTTCAGTGGATCTTGCCTTTGGTTGTTGTCAAGAAACAGAATGGAGATCTGCATTTCTGTGTAGATCTCAGTGAACTTAATAAGTGTGTTGTGGTCAAAAGGCACCCTTTACCAAACATGTCTGAGATGCTGGCTATGTGTGGGGGTCAGAATTCATATTGAGGACTGATCATAGACCATTAAAGGCAATATTTGAGTCACAAGGTTTGGATAAAGTTTCCAGGTGGGTTGCCAGTTGGGTAGCAAGAATGCAGAGTCATGCTTTCACCATGGAAGTCATTCCAGGGTGAGAAAATGTACTGAAAGACCATTTTTCTAGATTAGGTGGTCAAGAAGAAAGGGGTGGAGAAGACATTTTGAAAATGCTGTGTGAAGCATGATGGGGCAAAATCTAAAGAACATTAGCAGATGACCCGTTCCTGTACATGTGCTTCAACACGATGACCCATGAAAAATACTTTTCAAGCTGAACAAATATGGGAACAAAGGAGTGGTAATCAAAACATAAAAACACTTCATTCATCATTAAATATCAATGCACAAAAGAAGAAAAAAGAATGATTTACCTAAAAAACATTCTGGCGAATCGACACACATCAGTGCAACAACAACCACGTATGTGGGGGTAAGTAATCACAAGTGCAAAGTACATGAAATTATTATTATTTTTTAAACTTCACATCAATAATTTCATAACACAAACACAGGGAGAGGCAATACTCAAAGCATCCCTCTAGGTGATGAATACATAGCCCAGCGGTAATCACTGTGGCATCCGAGAATCCCTTCTTTTATAATATATTATGTATGTGCTCATGGGCTTTGCAACGGGCACGCGCCGAGTTACACCGGTCATGACTTACCACATCCACTGGCATGTTGCCCCAATAGGTTTCGTTGGGCCATGTCCACTTTCCATGTTGCAACATTCGGTTCATTAAAGTAACCCAGTAGCCATACTCTACAGCCACACCCATTACCCCCACTTGCTGTAGCTGTAACATTCCACTTTATTTTTCATTAATCACATTTGATTCACTCTCTCTTTTTTTAACTTTTTCCCATAATCACAATTAGTACACAGCCGATAATAGTAATGTACTACAAATAACCCTGGTTATTTATAAAATAAACCTGGATTATTCATGTAATGCACTTTCATTCCATTCCCGTTTTCTACTATAACCCCGGTTATGAGAAAACGTTCAAGCTCTGAACTTAGCCCCAGCCCCCCTCAAACCTCCAATTTCATATGGTGTCCTCTTCCCCCTCCCCCCTCTAGCCTGATGCCATTTCATCCTTTTTCCTCCTCCAGATGGGATTTTTTCACTTTTCATTTTTGGCTAACCCCGGTTATTTCGAAAATAACTCTGGATATCTCGCATTGAGCCAAAAAAAGGCAATGTTTTCATATCTGAAAAGCCTCTCTGCTGCAAAACAGCATGAGAGGCAGAGCTATCATTTTGGGAGAAGGAGGCACCCCCTTCCCCATCAAATATCTTAACAACTACTGGATGGAATAATCCCAGGCTCCTCCCGGAAATCGAGTCAACACTTCGTACCCAAGTTGTTTCGTACCTGGTCCAATTCCGGCCACCGGTTTTTACTGTGCGCTGCGCTGAATTATTGACTTTTTCTCTATGGGGAAATGAATGGGAGGAGGCCCAAAACAGCATTTTTTTCTTTCTTAATAACTTGTTCATTTTTAACAACTCTTTCCATGCTTCATCATATTTGGGTTGATATGTGTACAGCCTATTGTCGCGATAATCCCTATTATATAGGTAATGAGCAATTATTAGATATTAACAGTTTCTTTGTTTGACTACAATGGGTGCTTGAGCTAAATCAGATCTGTATATTATCTGTCTCCAGTTAGCTGCCCACCAAGTGCTATCTTAATGGCAAACGCTATTTGGTAAGTGCAAGTATATAAACCCATTACCAATGTTTTGAATGTGACAATTATGAATTTGTCAAGTGAATGCGGTTTGGGCCAGATTTGGTTTTTGGCACGTACACTGAACCACTTTGCGATGTCCCTAATATGGATATTAATCATTGTGGTTTCCTTATCTCCCTTCTCTCTCTCTATATGTGTGTTGTTCTATGTTTTTATATTCTTTCACACCATTTACTTAACAAATGTGAAAATTCCATGGTTCTTTTACACAATGCATTTTGGTGCTACTAACCACAAGTACATGGTTTTGGTATATGTTATTTGGCTTACGTTTAACTGTCCTGATGTTTGCACCTTTGGTTTGTGTATCTATTTCATACAATATTTCTATGTATTTTGCAAATGACTCAAATGTGATGTTTTCAGCCTCAGAAGAGGAGCATCAGCTTGAAACACGTGTCAGGCTGATCCGCAATTGATTAAATTATATGCAACTAATGCATGGACTTTTCTGATTTGTGTGCAGTGTGAATGTATTTGTTGTACTAGCTTTCTATAACTGTGGAGTATTTGGCAGTTTACCCACGCCTTACACTCACCTGCAGCCGTCCCCCTAATTGACTCAGGTACAAGCGCTTGGGTCTCTACCTCTCTATTTGCCACAATTTTTAGTTTAGTAAATGGAAACATTGTCAACGACTGCATGAACCCACTAGAACACAAGGATTAGTAAATGAAAAATACGTCAAAAACTGCATCAACCCACTACAACACGAGGATGACCAAACGAAAACGCTACCAAGAACTGCATAAACCCACTAGAACACGAGGATTAATAAACGAAAACATTGCAAGGACTGCATTGCATAATCCCACTTGAAAGCGAGGACCACAGCGTTCTAAAGACGCAGGCCACAAGGCCCTACCACAGGGAGCCAAAGGTAACGCCTACGCCACGCCATATGGCAAGTGACCCCAAGGACTGCACAGCCTGCACAGCACCACAAGGGCACGACCCAAGCAGTGCCACCACAAACCCCTGCGCGTTACTCACGACGCCAACACGCACACAGGGAAACACATGAAGGGTGAATAAGCTGAAAACGCCCAATAGCTGCGCAAAGGGAAGCAAAACACCTGACGGGAAGAGGCAAACATTTCCCAAGCAGTGGTAGCTCCAGCAGACCAAGCTGCAGAACCTGTGGCAGCAGTAGCTCCCACCAACCCGGTGTCCTTCCTACGCCGCCCGAACCCCTTCACCTTGGAGCCACAGGAGGATCAAGGTCAAAGATGGCAGGAGTGAATGGACACATTTGAAGAATTGACACGAGTTTTGACACTCTCCTCCCCAACGGCTACAAGATCCTCTCAGCTCCCAGATCCAATCGGCCTGGAGGGGGTGTAGCCCTTATCTTCCCTGAGTGGATCCCTGCCTCTCTCATTCCCACTCAAGCTTACTCCTCATTTGAATGCCTAGTTTGCAGGCTCTCTCTCTCTCCTAGCCACTCTGTTACTGTTGCTACTCTCTACTGGCCCCCTGGTCAAATCACCTCTTTTCTCTCTGAGTGGGCTGACCTCTCTTCTTCCCTCTTGGCCTCAACCACTCAACTTCTCGTCCTTGGTGACCTCAGCATTCATCTTGATTCTACCTGTCCCTCATCTTCACTCTTTCGCGACCTCTGCGATTTACTCTCCCTCTCCATCCTTCCCTCCGGCCCGACTCACTTGGCTGGCCACACACTTGATGTCTTGATCTCATCTGGTCTCCCCCTCTATACCCCCCTTAGCACTCCTCTCTCCTGGAGTGATCACTGCCTCTTCTCCTCTAATCTCTCCATCCCCTCCCCCCAGGCCAAGTCCACTCCTAGATTGCCATCCACCTTCTCAGATATCCGGCCCATGAAGCATATGTCAGTCGAGGCCTTCGCTGCAACCTTCTCCCCCCTCCTCTGCCCCAGGCTGACTCACACCCTGACACAGCCCTCTCTCTTTTTTTCCTCCTCTATTTCTGCTACTCTTGATACTCGTGCCCCTGTCATGAGGATCCGTAAGTCCAAAGCCAAGTGCAATTCTTGGTTTGACTCTGACCTAGCTATACTTAAACGGAAGTGTATGGTGTCAGAAAGGAAATGGAGGGCTTCTTGCTCATCCTCTGACAAACTGGCCTGCCGCCTGCTCCAAAGGCAATACCGACTTGCTGTCCACACTAAGAAGAGAGTCCACATACAAGCCCGCGTCTCTGCGGCATCTAACAACTCGGCCGAACTTTTCAAAATCTGCAAGGAGCTGGCCAACCCTGCTGCAGTCTCCACCCCTCCTCTATCCTCCCAGGATCTTTGCAATGCCCTTGCCTCTCACTTTATCTCTAAAACCCAGGGCATCCTGTCCACCCTCTCCTCCGCTCCCCCTCCTCCTCCCTCTCCTTCTCAGCCTGATGAGCCTCACTCAGCTACCCCTCATCTCCCTTTCTCCTCCTTTCCTCTTTTCTCCCCTGATGAGCTATCTAGACCGATCTATGAAAACCTCATCAAAACAGGTCCATCCCTGTTCCTCTAAAACCATTAAGGACCACATTGACACCCTTTCGCCGGCCCTTGCTGATTTCTACAACCTTTCCTTTGCCTCTGGCTCTTTCCCCACCCCTCTTAAATACTCCCTTGTGCATCCTCTCCTCAAGAAATCCACTGCTGATCTGTCATGTCCGGCAAACTACCGCCCAATTTCCATTATTCCCTTTTTGGGCAAGCTCCTGTAAAAGCTGGCCATCTCTCAGATTAATCTCCATTCCGAATCTGTTGGCTCCCTCCATGACCACCAATCTGGCCTCAGAGCTGCCAGAAGTACGGAAACTGCTCTCCTGAACATCTGTGAAAACCTGCTCTCCAACCTCGATTCTAATATTCCCTATGTCCTCATCCTACTTGACCTCTCCTCTGAGTTCGACACGGTCAACCATACCAACCTGCTCAATCGTCTTCGTGACAACCTCGGTATCACTGATCACGCTCTGGCCTGGCTGACCTCTTTTCTTTCTGATCGACCCTCCCTCTATCCTCTCGCCCTGGCTTTTCAACCAATACCTGGCAACTCTCGCTTACTGCATCTCAATGTTCTGCTCAACTTTCTAGTGCTATGCTGACGACACCCAACTCATTTTCAGTCTTCCTTCAGCCACCTCCTCTCCTTCCCTCATTTCTGATTGTCTAATCGCCATTCAAAATTGGTGTGCCGCCAATGATCTATGTCTAAATGCCAACAAGACTGAGATACTCCTTATTGGTACACCATCTCCACCCTTTCCTCTCACTCTCTGGCCGGCCTCCCTTGGCCCACCTCCCACCCCCACTTGCGCGGCTAAGAACCTTGGGGTTATCTTTGACTCTACACTTTCTTCTCTGCACACATCTCTGATATCTCCAAAAAATCTAACTTTTTACTGCACCTCCTTAGAGGTACTCTGCCTTTCCTCTCCTTCCCTCAAAAGCTCACTGTCTCCCAAGCTCTGGTTCTTTCCAGACTGGATTCCTGTAACAGCCTCTTTCTAAATCTAACTGCCTCCACTCTCCGCCCTCTACAACCAATTCGGAACCGGACTGTGAGACTTGTCCTTGACCTCAAGCCCTGGGATCGTAACTCTCCAGCCTTGAAATCCCTTCATTGGCTCCCAGTGGATGCAAGGATTACATGTAAAACCCTCTGCATTGTCCACAAGGCTTTCTGGGGCTTGGGTCCAAAATTCCTTCAACTATCCCTCCGTAAATACCTCCCCTCTCAAGCCCTTTGCTCCTCTACTTCTAACTCCCCCAAAGAAGACATACATTGTTGCCGCCATAGTCAACAGCCCACAAGGGCAAGCCCGCCAGATGGGTGCACCATCTTGCCAAGAGACCTGGAGCGAGCGCTACCCACCGGGCCCAACCCGAAAGACTATGCTATAGATGCGGGTTTGCATTCCCACACAAGGGCCAATGGCCCGCCATCGGCCAAAAGTGTATGAGGTGTAGCCAGGAGAACCATTTGCAAATCATGTGCCGGGAAAGGGCCCCACTACTGCGGCATATTGACCGCCACCGCAATTGACTCCCTCCCGGAGATACGACCCGACGAGGGCGACCAACCTGCGGCCATACCCAGAGAGAGACAGCGCAAGAACCGACTTAAACAGAAACACTGCAGAGTATACAACGCACCCCGGATTCATACGAGCCGTCGAGAACTTACAAGTTGACATGCCAGACAGAGCCTTGGACACCTCAGAGCACCCTTTTCGTGCACAACCCTACCAAGGGGAAGACCAACGACGAGAATTCCCCACAGACTGAAGAAGAACCACCAGGCGCAGAACCATACTATGAGTACCGGTACAGTAAGGAATACGTCCGGATCATATACTGCACCTCCGATGATAGAGCAGCCTCGAAGGTGATGGTACACCTAGGAGGACACCACATGCCGTTCCTCATTGACACAGGAGCCACCGTCAATGTGATGAATGAGAAAACATATGAGACTATGGCAGGCACGTACCCAGTACAACCGTCTCAAGCCCGCATTTCACAGTGTGGAGCACCCCTACCACTACAATCCAAAGGACATTTTCTTTGTGGTCTAGCACACAGGGAGCGACGAGTACCCATCACGATTCATGTCATTCAGAGCCCAGTCACAGGAAGATGTCTCCTCAGTTACAAGACGGTCGCCACTCTACAACTCATCAACCTCCAGTATGACTAGTCCGAGACAATCCAAGGGTTCCCGCCACAGGCCCAAACAATACAAACCCTAGCCCAAAAAGCAATAGACATGGACGAGCAGAAAGTGATGTTTCCCAACCTATTTAAGGGCATAGGCATGCTGAAAGACACAGTCAACCGCCTTCACAATGATCCTACAGTACGGCCCGTGCTGCAACACCCCCGAAGGATAGGGTTCCATCACCAAGTAATAGTGACGCACGAGCTGCAACTATTACTACAAAATGACATAATCGAAAGAGTGGAAGGACCTACCCCGTGGGTGTCCCCCTTGGTGGTAGTTCCCAAACCAGATAGGCGCCTATGCCTCAGCATTGACATGAGGAACCTGAACACGGCAATCCAAAGCGAGAGACATCCTGTACCCAACATCGAGGACATGCTGGTAAGACTGAACCAAAGCACACAGTTCTTGAATTTGGATCTAAACCAAGGCTACCACCAGCTGGTCATCGATCCCGCATAAGGGCTGATAACTACCTTCACAACACACGAAGGCCTATTCCGCTATAAGCGTCTCAATTTCGGAATATCCTCTGCAGCCAAGATATTCCAAGAGATAATACACAGGTTGATTGCACCAGTCACCGACACCTTCAATTATAGTGACGATGTCTTGGTATTTGGAGTCACTCAAGAACATCACGACGATGCACGAAGACAAGTGTGCACTATTCTCCATGAGGCAGGCCTCACCCTCAATGGTCCGAAGTGCACCATTAACAAGCATAGCCTATTCTTCTTCAGGCACATTTTCTCAGATCAAGATGTCAGAGCGGACCCAGAAAAGATCAGCACCATTGTCGACCTAGATCCCCAGAAGGATGTGTCTGAACTACGATCCTTCGTAGGGATGGTAGGCTACTGTGCCCGGTACCTACTTCACTATGCAACCCTGACGAGCCCACTCAGGCTGCGCCTCAGGAAAGATCTCCCCTTTACGTTGGATGAACAGTGTCAAGAGGCCTTTTACACGATCAAAAGGGAACTGGCGAACAACCGACAGCTTGTGTATTTCAACCCGGTGTGGGATACGAAAATCACAGTTGACACCAGACCAGTCGGACTGGGCGCCATCCTGGCCCAGACCAACATGCACCAGAAGTCAGAGACGTGCATAGTGGTGCATGCCAGCCAAGCGCTCTCCTCTATTGAGCAGGCCGACTCCCAAGCTGAACCAGAGAGCCTGGCCATGGTCTGGGCATGCAAAAAGTTTCACAACTTCATAATCGAGAGAACATTTGTCCTCATAATGGACCACCAAGCACTTCTGTCGCTCTTTGGGAATCCTAAAATCAAGATGCTGCTGCGCATAGAGAGGTGCAGCGTTCGCCTCCAGGAGTAGGACTACACCATTGTCCACAAGCCAGGCGGTGAAGCCAGCCTGGCAGGCTACCTATTGAGGCACCCTGTCAGTGCCCCGGACACTGATATGCAGCTGAAGGCGGAATCATACATCGCTTATCTGTCCCTGAATGCCCTACCTTCTGCCATTATGAAGGAGCAATACACAGAGAAGTGCAGGGCTGACCCTATATTAGGCAGAATCCCGTGCAGTGCCCTTAGGGACCACTACACACAATTAAGACTACAAGTGGTAATACAAGTTCACCTTTGGTACAAGCCTGTACTACACTGTTAAATTCGTAGCAGTAGCAGAGATTACACAAATGACCACAATTACTGTGACTAAAGCAAACACTGACTCAGGGTTTTTGGTAAAACATGTAAGTACATTTATTTTTAAACCGTCATTTAGAAAACACTTCACTTCTAGAAATTCGAAACCACACGTAAAATACACCACACACAATCAATTCCACTTGTTCCAGTAAATTCAAGGTAAGTACATTAGGATTTGACAGACCGGTGTTGCGGATACTAACGCGTACCCGTGGATAGAAATGCTCACGAAGTTAAAACACACTTTGTACTTAAGAATTTCAAACAAGGGAAAAGTGGATAAAAATCAAAGGCAATACTTTTTCAAGGCAAGGAGACTCGAGAACGTGTTCAAAGAAATGGCGATTAAACCCAACCAGAGCCAAAATAAAATGTATTTGGGCTAGCGGGTTTAAAGTTCGAGGCTACTAAAATAGCCTAAAACAATAGCACGTTATGTAATATAATCGCGGTAGGAAAATTAGGGTAGGTAAAACTGCCACTAGCCAAGTCTTAATGTTAACGGAGCGAAACAATGCACCAGGAGGTACAGATTAAAAGGGCTAAGAATTAACCCTTCCCAATACTCCACTTAAGATTGGGTGTACTGGACCTGTGAATAAATGACTATGTAAAGTTAATGGCAACTTTACCCTTTGGGGACAGCAGTCAGCCCCAGAAATGGAGTCCGTCGAAAGTCTAAAAGACAACCCTGTGTCACTGCACTGAAGGTGCTGTGTAACACACGAAAGAGTGGGGCTACTGAAGTGGTGTACTCCAGAGTCCACAATCACAAACACAGATGAAATACACATGGCAAAACACAGGAAAGAGTGGGGGAAAAGCTCACACTCTTACCAAGTGGAAAAAATTAACTCCAGAAATCCAGCAAAGCTGCAACGGGACTCACTAGGTAAGGGAAATTAGCCATAGAATGAGAATTCTCCCTAAGACTCGCCACCCCCAGACTAAGGGACAGGAGGATTTAATCCACTCCTGGGTGGATCTCATACCTCTAGTCGGCTATAAACATCCTAGAGAGACCATCAGCATTTTGGTGGTGACTTCCTGCTCTGTGCTCAATGGAAAAATCAAACCCTTGCAGGCAGATTGACCATCTGAGTAACTTGGGGTTTTCCCCTTTCATTTGCATCAGCCATCTCAAGGATTGGTGGGCCATCTGAATAATGAAGGTAGAACCATATAAGTATGGCCTAAACCTCTTCAGTGACCACACAATAGCAAAACATTCACGTTCTATTGTTGCCCACCTTGTCTCAGGATCCTTTAACTTCCTGCTGATGAAACAAATGGGGTGTTCCCTACCTTTCTCATCAAGTTGACTAAGGACTGCACCTATACCTACATTAGAAGCATCAGTTTGTACAATGAAGGGTTGGTGATAGACAGGAGCTCTTAGCACTGGAGCTTGACAAAGGGCTTTCTTTAGACTTTCAAAGGCTTGATTGCAGTCCTCATTCCACCTGACCTTTTTAGGAAATTTGGGAGAGGAGATGACATTCAAGGGAGAAGCTATGGTCCCATAGTTCTCAATGAAGTCCCTGTAATACCCAGTGAGACCTAGGAAGGCTGTCACTTGGGTTTTAGTAGAAGGGGTGGCTGAGTTTTGTACAGCTTGTACTTTGCTAGGCAATGGCCTTATTTCACCTCCTCCTCCCTCATGTCCAAGGTAGGCCACTGTACTCTGACCAATTTGACATTTACTTGCCTTTATGGTCAGATGGGCCTGTTCCAGAGTCTGCAATACATATACAAGGTGCTCAATATGTTCTTTCCATGTAGGGCTGAACATTGCAATGTCATCCAAGTATGCCATGCAGAAGTCCTCCATCCCATTCAGAACTTGATTGACCATCCTCTGAAATGTAGCAGGTGCATTCTTTAATCCAAAAGGCATTACCTTGAATTGGTAGAGGCAGCTGGGGTGGAAAATGCAGTTTTCTCCTTGGCATGGTCTGTCAGGGCTATTTACCAATAGCCTGGCGTTAGGTCAAATGTGCTGAGGTACTTGGCTGCACCTAGTCTATCCACCAGCTCATCTGTCCTAGGCAAAGGATGGGCATCAGTCTTTGTGACTGCATTCAGAGCTCTATAGTCCATGCAGAATCTCAACTCTTTGGATCCTGCCTTTGGTACAAGCACAACTGTGCTAGACCATGGGCTAGAAGAGGGCTCTATGACCACGAGATCAAGCATCTTGTTGACCTAATTCCTTATATGGGTTCTTACATTGTCTGACATTCTGTACCCCCTGCTTTTGACAGGCAAACAGTCACCAGTGCGGATATCATGCTGGCCCCAAGGGGCCAAGCCTGGTGAAAGTGAGAACAGGAAGGCAAACTGATTTAACAGTAACTTGCACTCATCCTGCTGGTCAGATGTTAGACTGGAAGAGAGATTAACTCCTTCCACTTGCTTATCTAAAGGTAATCCTCTGAGGAGGTCAGGCAGAGGTTCACTCTCCGCCTCCTCCTGAGCTGAAGCTAAGAGCAATGCTCCTATTTCAGGTCTAGAGACATAAGCCTTTAAACGGTTGGTGTGAAAGACTCTGGGAGCCTCCTTAGGATTGCCTAAGTCCACCAGATAGTTCACCTCTCCAAGTTTACCCACAACTTTGAAAGGTCCTATCCATGTGTCCTGCAAGGCCCTCTTCCTTGTGGGGACCATAACAAGAACAAGCTGGTCTTGAGTGAACTCAACCATGTTAGCCTTCTGGTCATGCCAATGCTTGACCAGAGCTTGACCAGCCTTCAAGTTACTACTTGCCTCTGCCATCATGTGTGACATTCTCCTCAGGAGACCTATCACATAGTCAGTCACTCTGACTGGCTTGGGGGAAGGAGCACTCTCCAACCCCTCCCTAATCAGGGCCAATGGACCTCTGACTGGATGGCCATAGAGATGTTCAAAGGGGCTGTAACCTACTCCCTCCTGAGGGACTTCTCTACATGCAAAGAGACGGCATGGCAGTAGAAGGTCCCACTTCCTTTTAAGGGGTTCTTCTAAAGCACCTATCATGCTCTTCATAGTTCTGTTAAACCTCTCTACCAGTCCATTGGTTTGGGGGTGGTAGGCAGTAGAGAACTTGTATGTGACTCCACAGGTTTTCCACATGGCTTGCATGTAGTGGGACATAAAATGTGATCCCCTGTCAGATATCACCTCCTTAGGAAAACCTACTCTGGTAAAAATACCAAGTAGGGCCTTAGCCACAGCCAGAGCCGTAAAAGTCCTCATAGGTATTGCTTCAGGATACCTAGTGGCATGATCCACTACAACCAGGATAAACCTGTTGCCTGAAGATGTGGGAGGATCAGAGGACCAACAATGTCAATCCCGACCCCCTCAAAAGGAACTCCCACCACTGGAAGAGGCACCAGTGGTGCCACATTCTTGGCTCCACTCTTGCCAGAGGTTTGGCAAGTGTGGCAGCTCCTGCAGAATTTATCTACTTTTGAACCCATCCTAGGCCAGTAGAAGTAAAGAGAGAGCCTTTCCTTGGTCTTCTTAAAACTTAGGTGACCAGCCAAAGGTATCTCGTGGGCTAACTGCAGAAACTGGAGTTGGTTCACTAGAGGTACTACACGTGTTTGCAGTCTCCAGGGGTTGACTCAGTTGGTTCACTGTAGAAGAGACCATCTTCCCAGTGCAACCTATACTTTCCAAGCTCAGTCCCATTGAGCTGAGAAGCTGCCTGTAGGCGAAGACCTTCAAGAGTAGGACACACTCTTAGTCCTCTGCTGAAATCTGCCCTGTTGGGTCCACCTTCTGCCAGTAAAGATTGCAGCTCAGGATGGTCAACAGGGTCATAATCTCCAACCAGAGTAAGATCCTCTTCTAGATCTGATTCCTCCATATCTAGTTGAACCATACAGGGTTCAACCTCACACTCAGCTTCAGCTGGTGGAGTAGTCACAGATGTGACTTTGGACAGTCTTGGAGATGTCCTTCTGGGCACAGGAGTGCTTGCTGGTTTCTTGCTTGCAGACTTGGGTTTCCCCTTTCTCTTGTTCTGTCCTGCAATAGCAGTAGGTAAGTCCTGTGGACTTGGGGTGATAGTTTCCTCTATCATGTCCCGAGGAGAGCCTCTCAAGGTTCTCTCCCTTACAGACCTTGTGAGCTCCTGCTTCCTTCTGGTGGGGGGCCCCAGGGTACTAGACACAACTCCAAGAGTTTTAAGGTCATTACCCAGCAGGACCCTCCCAGGTACGTTATTTTGCACACTAACCGGTATTCTGACAGTCATGTCATGACACTGGATGAGAGCTGGTAACTGGGGAACCATTTGCAAAGGGCCTCCAGCTAACTTGGTTAGGTGTTTGGGTGCCTTAGCAACATCCTCCACCTTGAAAAAACATTCATCAACCACAATTATGCTGGTTCCAGTGTCTCTGATGGCAGGGGTCTCCTGACCATTCACAAGAACACTATATTTGTAATACTCTTTAGTATTATCTGGGATTGAGTTCTAGACATCAAAGTTCTGTTGTTCCTAAAGACCCAAGGACACTAAAGAAACACTAGCTGAGACTCTCATGGGCTCATCAGCTAGTAACTGAAAGTTTCCACTGGCTATAGGTACTTCATCCACCTGGGAGAAGGCTAAGGAGACGGTGTGGACCCCTGAAGGATTACCCTTATATCTGGGGTCCCCTTTCACATGGTCAGTTGACCCACAAACAAAGCATTTACCAAATGCTTTATTGAATGGAGGTTTGTTCTGACCTCCATCTGGTTTGGGACCAGATAGTACACTAGCCTGATTCGGTTTCCCTTGTGGCTTACCCTGGTTATGTTTGTTGCCCTCTTTTGGATTGGAATTATTGGAATTCTCCTTGTTGTCTTTCTTTGACTGCTTTCCCTCATACTTTTTCTGAGTTGCCCCCGAATCCTTGTCAGTAGCCCTGTTGGCAACCCACAAGTCAGCAGCCTTAGCTAACTTCTTAGGATCAATCTCCTTTGAATCAGCCAAGCGCTGTCTAAGCTCAGGGGAGCAGACATCAAAAATATTCTCTGACATTGCAAGATTCCTCAAACCTTCATAAGAGTTTACTTTGTAACCCTTAACCCAACCATCTAAGTTTTTCAAACATTCACACACCCAGGTAGCCCAAGGGGTACCATCAAGCTTTTTGAGGGTCCTAAACCTCCTAAGGTACTGGGAAGGGGTCTTCCCAAATCTAGCTATTAATGCTAGCTTCACACACTCTTAAACCTGTTTATCATCCTCCCCGAACTCCATTACAGCATCACTTGCAACAGGGGGAAGCCTAGAGAAAAGCCAAGGAATCAACTGATTCCCTGAGATACCTTGAATCCCATGATTGTACTCAAACATTGCTAACATTGCTAACCAATCCAAAACATCAAGTTTAGTCTCATACATAGCAATCATTTCCTTTGGCATACAGGGTCTCTTAGGGCTGGAAGACCTAGAAGACTCTGAGAGAGAAGCATTTTCTACAGAAAATTTCTTCATTTCTAGTTCATGGTTCAGCTCCATTTCTCTGAGCCTTAACTCTTGATGTTTCATGGCAGATTGTGCATCAATACGTTTCACTTCTAACTCAACTCTCATTTTATCTAGTGCAATAAACTCAGGAGTAAGTGTAGGGCCTGTTGGGGTCCCTGTGGACAGAGGTTGTGGTTGCTGAGCAGGCAAGTGGTTGGTAGGAACTCCTATCAAAGGGTTATCTACTTCTTCTCCAACACTCTCAGAATCTGAAACATCAGTATCCACATTTGCTGGAGGGTAGGCCCTTCTGACCCACTCTCCAGACTTTTTTTCCCAATAACTTAGCAACCAGTTCAGACTTTTTTCCTTTACCAGAGAGACTCCTCTTCCTACACATGGTTCTCAGAACCTCAGCATTGTAGTTTGAGAGACCCTCTTCAGTGTAGCTTTCCATATTTGACAGAGATTACACAAATGACCACAATTACTGTGACTCAAGCAAACACTGACTCAAGGTTTTTGGTAATAAATATAAGTACATTTATTTTTAAACCATCAGTTAGAAAACACTTCACTTCTATAAATTCAAAACCACACGTAAAATACACCACACACATCAATTCCACTTGTTCCAGTAAATTCAAGGTAAGTACATTAGGATTTGACAGACCGGTGTTGCGATACTAACGTGTACCCGCAGATAGAAATGCTCACGAAGTTAAAACACACTTCGTACTTAAGAATTTCAAACAAGGGAAAATTGGATAAAAATCAAAGGCAATACTTTTTCAAGGCAAGGAGACTCGAGGACGTGTTCAAAGATACAGATTAAAGTCAATAGGCCTGCACCATTGTCAATGGAGCAGATGCTCAGTTGCCGAGGATCACACGTTGAACAGTTTCGAGATTCGAGATGCCAAGAGTTCGCAAAGATTGTCAAATGGTAGGAAAAGTTATAAGAAGGAGAGAAGAAAGAGCAAATCTTTGTGGAGGAAAAGGGTGCACCCCGATTCCGGCTGGTCAGACGGAGAGACCGACCAAGTACACAGTACCTTATTCCGTTGAAGAAAAGCTGGTTCCACGGCAGTTGTTCCTGGTAGTTCCTGCAGACTCACGGTTCCTGCGGCTTCAGTCGTGGGGACAAGAAGGAGGACATCTGGAGTGATCTGCACTACCCAGGGATGAGGCCAGCAGCAGCGAAAAAGACAACGATGAATAAAAGGTGCGCTCCTTTAAATCAGGAGAGGGCTCTTCTGATGGCTATCACAGCACAGCAGTGATTTCGACCCAGGAGAGGATTCTCTGACTGAAGAAAAGACGTGCTGGTTGATTCTACCAGGCTCAAGGGAAGAAGACTCCGGACTGAATGTTCTCTGGTCGTTGAAGGCTAGATAGCTCAGGACTGCAGCAGGGCTTCACTGGGACTTGGGGTTGCAGCAGCCGTCTTTTTCTCCGCTTCTCTTCAGTTCCTTGCAGTTCCAGTGGCGACTCTAACTTCTAGCCCAAGAGTCCTGCCTTTTATGCCAAATTCCCCTATTCACAGAGCTTGGCTGTCAATCACTCAGCAGGGGGGTTGTCCAGCCCGGACAACCACCCCAGCCTATCAACACAAAGTGCGACTTGGGTCTCCAAGGAGACCCTGTGCAGGGGGTGACTACACCCCTCCCTCACATTCAGCCCACCTAGACACCCAGACGCCAAAGGAGGGTTCTGGTCAGAAGCCCGCCAAAGGTCGGCGAACAAAGGAGGCAAACCTGGTTTGCCGCACAAAGAAAGATCAAAGAAGGATATTAACAAAAAGAAATGGTGATTAAACCCAACCGGAGCCGAAATAAAAAATATTTGGGCTAGCGGGTTTAAAGTTCAGGCTACTAAAATAGCCTAAAACAATAGCACGTTATGTAATATAATCGCGGTAGGAAAATTAGGGTAGGCACCACTGCCACAAGCTAAGTCTTAATGTTAAGGGAGCAAAACAATGCTCGAGGAGGTACAGATAAAAAGGGCTAAGAATTAACCCTTTCCAATACTCCACGTAAAATGGGGTGTACTGGATCTGTGGTTAAATGACTATGGCATCTTTACCCTTTTCTGGGCGACAGTAGTCTGCCCCAGAAATGGAGTCAGTGGGAAGTCTAAAAGGCAACCCTGTGTCACTGCACTGAAGGTGCTGTGTAAGACACAAAAGAGTGGGGCTACTGAAGTGATGTACTCCAGAGTCCACAATCACAGAAACAGATGAAATACACGTGGCAAAACACAGGTAAGAGTGGGGGAAAATCTCACACTCTTACCAAGTGGAAAACATAAACTCCAGAAATCCAGCAACGCTGCTGAGGTACTCACTAGGTAAGGGAAATTAGCCATAGAATGAGAATTCTCCCTAACACCCTACCATCCAGGCAGCTATCCACCTCACGAACACCAACCGATGGCGCCACGTGTTCACGGAATGCTTTGAAATAGGGCAGTTGGACAGGAGAGACCTGCAGAGAATGGCAAGGATACACAGAGAGATGGCCACGACAGAACAAGTGACACTCATGAGAGGAAACCGGCTGGTGGTCCCTAAGAGTCTCAGGAAACACCTCGTCATCATCACACATGAAGGGCACAGGAGCATAGCCAATACCAAGAAGATCTTACGAAATCAAGTGTGGTTCCCCTACATGGACACCATAGTCGAGGACACGCTGAGACACTGCATACCATGTCAAGTGACAGCGGCAATCGCACCGCCATGCCAGCTCCAAATAGTTCAGCTACCTGAAGGGCCCTGGCAAAGGGTGGCCATGGACTTTTATGGGCCCCTGGAAGAATGGGGTCATCTCCTAGTGGCCATTGATGAATAGTCCCGATTTCCCCTGGTGAAACACGTCTCATCCACAGCATTCCATCAAGTAGTGATAGTAGTGGATGAACTGTTCAGCGAGTGGGGTGTCCCCAACATTGTCAAAACGGACAACAGTCCACCATTTCAAGGACAAGAATTCAAGAGGTTCGCTGCACACCTGGGATTCCAACATCAAAGAATCACCCCCACTGTGGCCGCAGGCCAATGGCATGGTGGAGCGATTCATGGCAACCATAAAGAGAGTGCTCCAGAGGGCTGCCGCAGACCTGCCGTCCATGCCGCATGTGATATCCCAGATGCTGAGGAGCTACAGGAATAGCCCTCATGAGGCAACCGGTAAAACCACAGCAGAACTCATGATCAAATACAAGCCACGAATACGACTACTGCAGCTGGAAGACTACACTCTGGCAGAAGACACCGAGATCAGGGAAAGGAACAAGCGACTGGGGGAGGGACTAAGGGAGAAGATGGGAAGGAGAGGGAACGCATGTGGGGAAGGGAGTTAATGTGAAGAAATAAATGCAGTCAGACGTGCATTCAGTGTCCGTGTTTTATTTGGTCCCATGCCCCCGCATAGGATGCAACGGTTCCAGGAAAAACAGACCGTAGTAAATGATTTTTCAGATGTTTTTCAACTGAACAAGAGAAGAACAGGAACGGATGTCAAGAGGAAAAGATGATAGAGAGAGATTAGAGAAAATAGATAAGAAGGTGCAAGACCGTGAATACTTTTAAACACTAGATGAAGAAAGTGATATTCAAAACAAACGTTGCTGAATCGGCAGCCAACGAAGATGTGCAAGATAGGGTCTAACATGAAAAGACAGGAATTGGCGAAACCCATAGTTTTGGCGTTTACTGCTGTTCTTTGCATTTTGCATTTGTAGGCACCAGGGTGCAAGAAGGAGAGTGCAAAGTTTCAAGGGAGGATGCGAGAAGGGATGCAGGTGTGCAAGAGAATCAGAAGAGAAATAGAGAAAGGGAGGTAGCCATTGAGAGAGGGGGCCATCAATGATGAGCCAGAGGAAATGGTGAGAGTGGGAGGGTAAGAGAAAAAGTAAGGGCTGCGGGCAAAGGTGAAAATTGCAGTAGATTGAAAGAGTGCAAGAGGGGATATCTTCAACGGTGCCAGGGGGAGAGGGAGAGTAAGGGCGTGAGGAGGAAGGGTGCCAAGGTGAGAGGGAGAGTAAGGGCGTGAGGAAGAAGGGTGCCAAGGTGAGAGAGAGAGTAAGGGCGTGAGGAGGAAGTGTGCCAGGGGGAGAGAGAGAGTAAGGGCATGAGGAAGAAGGGCGCCAGGGGGAGAGGGAGAGTAAGGGCATGAGGAGGAAGGGTGCCAAGGTGAGAGGGAGAGTAAGGGCGTGGCGAAGAAGGGTGCCAGGGTGAGAGAGAGAGGAAGGGCGTGAGGAGGAAGTGTGCCAGGGGGAGAGAGAGAGTAAGGGCATGAGGAGGAAGGGCGCCAGGGGGAGAGGGAGAGTAAGGGCGTGGGGAAGAAGGGTGCCAGGGGGAGAGGGAGAGTAAGGGCATGAGAAAGAAGGGTGCCAGGGTGAGAGGGAGAGTAAGCACGTGAGGAGGAAGGTGGCCAGTGAGGAGGGAGAGTAAGGGCGTGATTAAGAAGGGTGCCAGGGTGAGAGGGAGAGTAAGGGCATGTCGAAGAAGGGTGCCAGGGTGAGAGGGAGAGTAAGGGTATGAGGAAGAAGGGTGCAAAGGGGGATAAAGAAAGTAAGGGCATGAGGAGGAAGGGTGCCAGGGGGAGAGGGAGAGTAAGGGCGTGAGGAGGAAGGGTGCCAGGGTGAGAGGGAGAGTAAGGGTATGAGGAGGAAGGGTGCAAAGGGAAAGACAGGGAGAGAGAGTGACAACACACAGTGAGAGAGTGACAGTGTACAATGAGACAGCGTGACAGCACACAGAGAAAGAGACAGTGCACAGAGAGTTTGACAGCACACAGCAAGTGTAACAGCGCACAGAAAGGGAGCGCACGAGAGACAGACAGTGCAGAGAGAGAGCTAGTGTACAAGGAGCGAGTGTGACTGTGCAGAGTATATGACAGCAGAGGGAGTGTGATAGCGCACACAGAGACTGTGACAGCACAGACAGAGAGTATGACAACACATATAGAGAGTGTGACAGCGCACAGGGAAAGAGAGCGACTGCACAGAGAGAAAGACAGCACAGAGAGAGAGACAGCACAGCGACAGACAGAACCCAGCAAAAGAAAGAGTGACAATGTGGAGTGACAACAAAGAGAAAGAGAGAGAGAGAGAGAGAGAGAGACAACACACACAGAGCTTGTGCAGCCCAGATTTGGCATTCAGGTAGGGTAGGAAAACTAACATTTGAACACAACAGCGCAATTCAAAGAACACCTAGATTTGGCTTTCAGGTAAGGTAGGAAAACTAACATTTGAACACAGCAGTGCAATTCAAAGAACATCTAGATTTGGCTTTCAGGTAGGGTAGGAAAACTAACAGTTGAACACTGCAGTGCAATTCAAAGAACACCTAGGGCCTCATTAAGGTTTTGGCGGTAGACATGCCGCTATTGGTGGCATGGCTACCTCCAATACCGGGTCCAGGTTCCCTGAATGGGGAATTACCGGGCCATTCTGAGTTTGGAGGGCCCGGTAATTCCTCCCTCAGGGAACCTGGGCCCGGACCTTCCCCATTCCCATTCAAGCCCCATAGGGCTCAATGGGAATGGGTGCCGGTTATGACCGGCCCGTTGTTAGCTCCCATTGTTAGCGGGACCCGGTAATGACACCTGGTTTTACCAGTTCCGCGAGGGGACCTCTTAATCTTGCGGAATGGGTTTAACGGGTCCGCCTCCATTAGCGGAGCCCGTTAACCCATTCGGCAAAGGTTGGAATGAGGCCCCTAGATTTGACATTCGGAAAAGGTGAAAACATCATAATAACTTGGCACAGAGCTATTTGTGAAAAAACTCAATTACTCAACTTTGAGATTGTGTTACATAATCAATTGGAATGGAGATTTGAATATATTGAAACAAATAAAGACATATGACAATAATTGTGATTACAAATGTTTTCTTATGATCAGAGTATGTACTACATAAGAATGTTAGAAATATGTAATTATCACTATAAATCAACCCTTTGAAGTAATACCTCCCAAAAACAATTTTTCCATGTGTTTGATTTTTTGAGATATTTACTTATTCTTATAGAAACATAGCGCACGTATTATACTTTCCTTTTTGGATAATATATCTAGCCTCACAAATAGAAAATTGCAGTCTTTAAAAGCTATAAAAGAAGTGACCAACTCGCACCACTACTACAGCCCAGTTGCCCAGATGGCTAACTCACCTATGCATCATGCTACCATCCGTCTAGACAGGGTGGCACTGGTCTAGTGGGACCAGTGAGCCGAACAACATTACATAACATGGCAAATGTCTCAAATGGGTACAAACACATTTTCATCACAGAAGAAAAAATAAAGGCTCTTATGTCATATTAAAACAAAAGGAAAAGCAAAAGGAAAAAATATAGCACCCCACTGCTTATTCACAAATAAATAACTACGAAAAAAGGTACATTAAAAAAAGAAGTTGTTGAACAAGAGAAATGAAACTGTAAAACGCTGCGCCTGTGAAGACCCCCAATATGGTCCAGGTAGTCTTCTGTTTTTCAGAAGTTCCCATGTATCTTCTCAGCGAGCGCCTGAAGGGTCTGATGGTGGAGAAGGGCTTGGCAGGCTGGTGCCAGTGCCTGGTGAGCTTCTCTTTATCCTTATCGGTGGGTCACTGCAAGCTGTTGTCTCTCTTGTTTAGATAATTTATCAACTTTTTCAATAGGAACATTCACTTCGATATATCATATTACGACCATTTAACTGAACGTTTGGACTAGCAAACAGATAATGAAAGAGTAGCAAGTTGTTTCAGTTGTTAGCATCAATTGGTCATCAGTGATGACGTGCAGGTTTTCTTACTTAAAAACAAAATGCGAAAACATGATAAAACAGTGCAAGTTATGTTAGTTCAAAAAAATTATTGAATTTTCATAAAACACAGTTTCGATGACATTGATCGCATTCTGCTTAAAATGTTAGTTCGTAAGCTAAATAACCATATAAAAATGTAATGTAAAAAAGGTAATGATCATATTTACTCCAAACGACTTAGACGAGAAAATCAAGCAGAGAATGAGGGAGAAACAAATTGTGTCAATTGTTGTAAACTAATAATCATAGTAAAAACTGTGCTTACAATTGGTAGATGGTATCAAAAACAGTGTAACACAAAAATGGAAGTAAAAGTTACAATGTCTGAATGGACAATGGTTACGCTTCTGCAATGTCACGAGACTGCAATTACTTGATTTGCCTTGCTGGGTGTTTATTAAGGCATAATTTATGGCTCTTAGAAATCAGACCGTGGCAATATTCAGTGAAGTTTTGGTTGAATTGAACACAGCATGCCATAATTGGGTTTTTATTGTGAGCATCAAGTGCTTGAAAAATGTGTGAAAGTACTGCTTCCTCATATCTAACAGAGCAGGGCATTCTGTTATTAGGTGTTCCATTGTCTCATTAGTTGCTTGGCCTTGGCAAAATCTGCAGTTTAAGTCAAGGTCCTCTGATTTGTTAAAAATTGCTATTTTAACTTTTGTCACACAGAGGTCTAAGTGGAAGCAGGGGATTGTATCTGCGTAGGATCGATCAGGAAATCTGATAAGATACTGTGGTATTTCATCCATAGGTTTTATTATAAAAGCTCCCACTTTAAAAGCTAAATAGGTGTTGCATCTTTCCCAATTGTTTATCCCGTCCCATTGTCTAAGTTTAATTTTTGCTTTTACTGGATGTTCAAGTAATAAATCTAGCAAAATATCGGCCTTTTGTAGTGATTCAAGACAAACTTTTCCCATGATTTAAGCGGATTGGACTATGTGGATTTCAGAAGGGATTTAAGAACATGAAATAGATTGTGGTATAAATTGGAGGTTAGAAGACATTTCCTGTATGTTGAAAGCATTTGCCACATGACCTTTGTTGAGAGTGCAGCAAGGCCTAATTAAAACCTAATAATTGATATTGGGGTTTTCTGGAGGGGCAGGTAAAATCGTTTTCCAAAAGATGCCTTCTATAGTATCCCATCTTACTGCTTCAGCAGTGGCTTTAGTCTGGCTTCCGTAGGTAATTATCAGATTCACTTTATGCTTATGGAATAATATTATTGGTGATATTGAAAATTGACCGTACTGCCGATGTAACGCTTTACCCTGTGTTGCTAGGAATTTCATTCTAGTTGCAATTTCGGATTTGTATGGTTCATATTTAGGGTGTGAATTGATATTTGCTCCTTAATATTTGTATTGATGAATTTGCCAGAGTGAAGCTCTCGAAAGAAGCCAGTTAAATTTAAAGCCTGTCTTAGGAAGATGGTGGTGAAAGATTAGTATGTTGGACTTATTAGTATTTATAGTGAGGTTATTAAGGTCAGCATAATTGGAAAGGGCCATTCATTTTTGTTGTAGCCCAATGACGGTTCTGTCCAGAATCACTAAATTGTCGGCATAGAGGAGGTATGGTATCTCTTTTAGACCTAATTGCGGCAGGAATGAACGTACTGCTTTAAAAATATCATGAATTTCATTAATACCTTTTTTTTTAAAGGATTGGTGCTAGTGGAGAACCTTATTTGAGGCCTGTGTTTGTCTGTATGGGGCTTGATAAAAGTCCATTGTTAGTAAGTTTAATTTTAATTGAAGTATTAGAGTAAAACATGTGAATTAAAAATATAATGTAAGCTGGACAGTTTGCCTTAAAATGTTTTCTCAATAAAATTTCACGTGGGACAGCATCAAATGCCTGCTTAAAATCAATTAAAGCTAAAAACATGGGTTGCTTAGATTGTATGCTTGTTTTTTTTAGGCAGAAATGATGGTTAAATTTAACGCCATGCCAATGCCTGGGACAAAACCGGCCTAATGTATGTCGAGTTGTTTGGTGGTAGTCAACCATAATAGGAAGTCCCGAAGTACTAAACGAGCTAATGTTTTGCTTGGGGGGTCTAATAGCGCAATTGGCCTATAGTTAATTGGGTCATTCTTATCACCTTTCTTGAATATAGGAATGATGATTGTGTCTTTTGCAGGAGGATGGACATTTGCCAGTACGTATTACTTTTTTAAATATGCTTAAAAAGTGGTGGCCCATGCTTCAGGATGCGCTTTCAGAATCACATTTGTGTTCCAGGATCCCATTGAGCAGGCATGCTTTGTGGATAATTGAGTGAGCTAGTGACAGGATATATTTCTGGAGACAGAATTTGTTCGTGTGACCCATATCCATTTAGATTGCGGAGGGGCTCGCAGGGCTATGGGCTGGCAGGTTAGTTGGGGATCCCTTCCGCAGTTGCAGTACATTTGAACTGGATAATTAGTATTGCTTCTAAGGTTTGAGTCGAAGGACCTGAAGTTTGGGTAAGAAGTCAATCGGGGTCCAGGCAATGGAGGGAGTTGTCGTGGTAGTGGGGGAGGGGTTGGGGATGGCGGGAGTTGCACTTTCAGGAATAGACCTCTTTGATATAGGGCTTGTCTTTGTTGCCATACTAGATTTTTGACAATTTTGGACTGGATGTTAATTTCTACTAAATCCTGTTTAGCTGAATCTGGATATCTCACAGGATCTATATCCATGGATCTGATGTTTTGAAGGGCAGGGGTGGTATTGAGGATTGTTAGTAATGTGGACCTATTTGGAAATGGGTCTGAGTATAATCTACCAAGCATAGTAATTGATATTATTTCGGTGTCTAGTTGAGATGGTTCAACCGCATGTGATTCTATTTGCATTTCCTCAGGGACTGATGGGGGATCAGCTTTATGCGATGAACATGAGTGATCACCAGAGTTTTCCTGATCTATTGTAGGAGCTTGGGGACGAGGTTGTTCATTAGGTGCAGCAGAAGCAAGTATGGAAATTGTGCGTTTTTGAGCAAGCGTTTGGAACATAACAGGATCAACATTCAGCATGACACGAAATGATGGTATAGAGTTATCAGAAGTTGAAGGGGGCTCATGCAGACTTTGATGGGCAATTTCAGTTATTGAGATTGCATTGTTAGAGTATACAGATAGATTCATAAGATCTTCAATCGTTTGATTGGCATTTGCGGTGGGATTAATGATTGAAGATGGAATAACAGATTCAACATTGTCAACATCATCATGAGTCTTACCTTTAGGTGTAGACACATCAGCCACTGGAGGGATTCAAAATGTTTGCAATAAATTCTTCCTTGTTTGAGCTAGAGATTTTTTTTTATTGTATGGACAAGTTTTTGGATTTCTTCTTTTTGTGAGATGAATTATCACAAATTTGGGAGGTGCACTTCCTGTTTCTTTTCCTTTGTTTTTTTTCGACTATGCACCAGGTCAGAAAACATCATATAAAGGGTTCTCAGAACTGGTGGCTTCTTTGGCTTCACCCTGGATGATGGTATCACCTAATAGTATAGGAGGTGGTGGAGACAAAGCATTTATGACAACAATAGAGTCAGAGGGAGGATCTGAGGCGTTGGACAAACCCTCCGTCCTGGGCTGTGGCATCACCCGAAGCGGCTTAGCAACAATGACTGAGTCAGATTTGTATGGTTCAGAATTGCTATATGCAGATTCAAGAAGATATTGTAGATTCCAAACTAGCCAGTCCAATGTGTTGGTAAGAGCACGTAAGAAGTTAGATTGTGATGCAGCTTTCTGGTCTAGAACTTCAAAAAGTCTTGTCAACGTAAATATGCTTGCGTTGATGGCCATAAGAGCGGAGTCCAGAGCTGAGTTTGTAGTTGAAGGGAAGCCAAAGGATGGACGTGGTGTGGGCTTAGTGAAGGAAGCCACCATGGATGAGTCCAGGTCAGCAGAGGAGTTCTTGTGACTTGGGAGTGTGTTTGAAGAACCGGTGAAGTGGAGAGTCTGGTTGGAGATTTCATTTGAGGAGGCACTTGTCAATGTTAGAGTGCATCTGTTTAGGTTGAGGCAGTTGTGTGTAGTGGGACTCAGAGTCTAGAAATGTAACTTCAGGCGGCTGAAATGAAGTGCTTGCTCATGTTGCTAGGGATTTTGGTGAGAATAAAGACAGGTTCTGTTGAACAACTTGCGTATATAAATGTGGGATGTTTGAGGAGTCCATTGTGTAGACGGTGGCAATAGTGCGCGATGGTACTGTAGGCTCAGCCATAAAGGTTGGAGTATGAAAGGATTCTCTATTGCTGTGAAACGCGATAGGTGATGCACATAGCTGCATTGTTTTATCTAATAGGATGAGATTAGCATCACTAGTGGTGTGTGAAGGTGTAGTTAGAGCGCAAGCATTTGAATCCAAGGGTTGGAGCTCATGGATCGCAGGGTTAGTACCTGTGGTAACGGCACTGCCATCAGAGGGCATTAGAAAGTATCTGATATCCGTTTTTGTGGGGGGACTTCGTGCCACATTGGGACCTCGAGCAAGGGAGTGTTGTGTGTTACACTTGTGAAAGGTGTTCCTTTGGGGAGCGCAGAGCGGAGCGGCATTCCAGGGGTCAGGAGATAGGCTGCCATGTTGGACTCACAAAAATGGCGTTTGAAATAATAGTTTAAGGAGGAGTAATATTTATAGTTATATACTTTTCCAGTGGCTTGAGACTTGTTCCCAGGCTGTGTTGTGAATTGCGAATAAATGGCACGGGGCAGAAATCTCTTGCAGCCGTGTTCTCTGAGAACGATTTGACCGCAGAACTAGGCTTTGTGGCTGAACCTGGCGGCAGGCGACGAGGCGGCAAGATCAAGCTCAGTGAGATCAGAGCTAAGAACGACGTCTGTGGTTTTTGCTAGAAGCTCACTGTGAGCAGAGGGTAGTTCTAAGAGTGAAACTTGGCATGCTGAAGTTGTAAAAATCCAACCACAACCAGCTTGAGAGCTGAGATGATTTGCACAATAAGGGAGAAGCAAGAAGGAGATGCCCAGCACAGCCCAGCACAGCCCAGTCCGCCGAAGAGGATGTTCAGAATGTGGGCTATGCTTTGCACTGGAGCAACAACAAGGGTGGAAGAAGAGTCGCGGGACCCGGCTCACAATGCAAGGTGTTCAGCGGATAGGCTGGGTTGTGCACTGAGAGCACTTTGTGGGTGAAGAGGAATTCACAAGGTGAGGTTGTCAGGATAATATTACGGGGAATTGGGCAGTGAGGGCTCAAAGGTGATATGAGCTTTCTGGTGACGTACTTCGCAGCAAGACAGCTCTTGATACGAGCCTCAATGCATGAGCTAGCTGAGTCTTAGAGGGTTGTGGCAAGGAAAGGGCGACAGGGGGAAAGGGAGCGTGGGGCCAGCAGCTGAGTACTGCACTGCTGCACCCTGGCTCGTGTGAATAGAGAGCCATAGCCCAATGCAGGCCGACTGGCACAGCCTACGGCTCATGTGAATAGAGTGCCATAGCCGAGTGCATGCAGACTGGCATAGCCTGGGTCTGGTGTGAATAGAGTGCCATAGCCTGGTGCATGCAGACTAGCATAGCCTGGGGCTGGTGTGAATAGAGTGCCATAGCCCATTGCATGCAGACTGGCATAGCCTGGGGCTCATGTGAATAGAGTGCCATAGCCCAGTGCATGCAGACTGGCCTAGTCTGGGGCTCGTGTGAATAGAGTGCATGCAGATTGGCATAGCCTAGGGCTCGTGTGAATAGAGTGCCATAGCCCAGTGCATGCAGACTGGCATAACCTGGGGCTCGTGTGAATAGACTGCTATAGCCCAGTGCATGCAGACTGGCATAGCCTGGGGCTCATGTGATTAGAGTGCCATAGCCTAGAAAATGAAGACTGGCATAGCCTGGGGCGCATGTGAATAGAGTACCATTGCCCAGTGCAAGCAGACTGGAATAGCCTAGGGCTGGTGTGAATAGAGTGCCATAGCCCAGTGCATGCAGACTGGCATAGCCTGGGATTGCTTTGAAAAGACTGCAATAGCCCAATGCATGAAGACTGGCATAACCTGGGGCTCGTGTGAATAGGGTGTCATAGTCCAGTGCTTGCAGATTGGCATAGCCTAGGGCTCGTGTGAATAGACTGCCAAAGCCCATTGCATGCAGATTGGCATAGCCTGGGGCTGGTGTGAATAGGGTGCCATAGCCCAGTGCATGCAGACTGGCATAACCTGGGGCTTGTGTGAATAGACTGCCATAGCCCAGTGCATGCAGACTGACCTAGTCTGGGGCTCGTGTGAATAGAGTGCCATAGCCCAATGCAGGAAGACTGGCATAGCCTGGGGCTCACGTGAATAGAGTGCTATAGCCCAGTGCATGCAGGCTGGCATAGCCTGGGGCAGGTGTGAATATAGTGCCATAGCCCAGTGCATGCAGACTGGCATAGCCTGCGGCTCGTGTGAATAGAGTGCCATAGCCCAGTTCATGCAGACTCGCATAGCCTGGGGCTGGTGTGAATAGACTGCAATAGCCCAGTACATGCAGACTGGCATAGCCTGGTGCTGGTGTGAATAGAGCGCCAAAGCCCAGTACATGCAGACTGGCATAGCCTGGGGCTGGTGTGAATAGACTGCAATAGCCCAGTACATGCAGACTGGCATAGCCTGGGGCTGGTGTGAATAGAGCGCCAAAGCCCAGTGCATGCAGACTGGCATAGCCTGGGGCTGGTGTGAATAGAGCGCCAAAGCCCAGTGCTTGCAGACTGGCATAGCCTGGGGCTGGTGTGAATAGACTGCAATAGCCCAGTACATGCAGACTGGCATAGCCTGGGGCTGGTGTGAATAGAGCGCCAAAGCCCAGTGCATGCAGACTGGCATAGCCTGGGGCTGGTGTGAATAGAGCGCCATAGCCCACTGCATGCAGACTGGCATAGCCTGGGGCGCCTGTGAATAGAGAGCCATAGCCCATTGTATGCAGACTGGCATAGCCTGGGGCTGGTGTGAATTGAGTGCCATAGTCCAGTGCATGTAGACTGGCACAGCCTGTGGCTGGTATAAATTGAGTGCCATAGCCCAGTGCATGCAGACGGGCATAGCCTTGGGCACTTGTGAATAGAGTGCTATAGCCCAGTGCATGCAGACTGGCATAGCCCGGGGCTGGTGTGAATAGAGGGCCATAGCCCAGTGGATGCAGACTGGCATAGCCTGGGGCTGGTGTGAATAGAGTGCCATAGCCCAGTGAGTGCAGACTGGCATAGCCTGGGGCGCATGTGAATAGAGTTCCATAGCCGAGTGCATGCAGACTGCCATAGCCTGGGGCTGGTGTGAATAGAGTGCCATAGCCCAGTGCATGCAGACTGGAATAGCCTGGGGCGTGTGTGAATAGAGTGCCATAGCCCAGTGCA
The DNA here is from genome assembly GCF_040938575.1 of Ambystoma mexicanum. Taxonomy (NCBI): domain Eukaryota; kingdom Metazoa; phylum Chordata; class Amphibia; order Caudata; family Ambystomatidae; genus Ambystoma; species Ambystoma mexicanum. The sequence continues at coordinate 388,136 of NW_027182352.1, forward strand.
TGCAGACTGGCATAGCCTGGGGCTATTGAGAATAGAGTGCCCTAGCCCAGTGCATGCAGACTGGCATAGCCTGGGGCTGGTGTGAATAGAGTGCCATAGCCCAGTGCATGCAGACTGGCATAGCCTGGGGCGTGTGTGAATAGAGTGCCATAGCCCAGTGCATGCAGACTGGCATAGCCTGGGGCTATTGAGAATAGAGTGCCCTAGCCCAGTGCATGCAGACTGGCATAGCCTGGGGCTGGCGTGAATAGAGTGCCATAGCACAGTGCATGCAGACTGGCATAGCCTGGGGCTAGTGTGAATAGAGCGCCATAGCCCAGTGCATGCAGACTGGCAGAGCCTGGGGCTGGTGTGAATAGAGTGCCATAGCCCAGTGCATGCATACTGGCATAACCTGGGGCTCGTGTGAATAGACTGCCATAGCCCAGTGCATGCAGACTGGCATAGCCTGGGGCTCATGTGATTAGAGTGCCATAGCCTAGTAAATGCAGACTGGCACAGCCTGGGGCGCATGTGAATAGAGTACCATTGTCCAGTGCAAGCAGACTGGAATAGCCTGGGGCTGGTGTGAATAGAGAGCCATAGCCCAGTGCATGCAGACTGGCATAGCCTGGGATTGCTTTGAAAAGACTGCAATAGCCCAGTGCATGCAGACTGGCAAAGCCTGGGGCTGGTGTGAATAGAGTGCCATAGCCCAGTGCATGCAGACTGGCATAGCCTGGGATTGCTTGGAAAAGACTGCAATAGCCCAATGCATGAAGACTGGCATAACCTGGGGCTCGTGTGAATAGGGTGTCATAGTCCAGTGCATGCAGATTGGCATAGCCTAGGGCTCGTGTGAATAGACTGCCAAAGCCCATTGCATGCAGACTGGCATAGCCTGGGGCTGGTGTGAATAGGGTGCCATAGCCCAGTGCATGCAGACTGGCATAACCTGGGGCTCGTGTGAATAGGGTGTCATAGTTCAGTGCATGCAGATTGGCATAGCCTAGGGCTCGTGTGAATAGACTGCCAAAGCCCATTGCATGCAGACGGGCATAGCCTGGGGCTGGTGTGAATAGGGTGCCATAGCCCAGTGCATGCAGACTGGCATAACCTGGGGCTCGTGTTAATAGGGTGTCATAGTCCAGTGCATGCAGATTGGCATAGCCTAGGGCTCGTGTAAATAGAGTGCCGTAGCCCAGTGCATGCAGATTGGCATAGCCTAGGGCTCGTGTGAATAGACTGCCAAAGCCCATTGCATGCAGACTGGCATAGCCTGGGGCTGGTGTGAATAGGGTGCCATAGCCCAGTGCATGCAGACTGGCATTACCTGGGGCTCGTGTGAATAGGGTGTCATAGTTCAGTGCATGCAGATTGGCATAGCCTAGGGCTCGTGTGAATAGACTGCCAAAGCCCATTGCATGCAGACTGGCATAGCCTGGGGCTGGTGTGAATAGGGTGCCATAGCCCAGTGCATGCAGACTGGCATAACCTGGGGCTCGTGTTAATAGGGTGTCATAGTCCAGTGCATGCAGATTGGCATAGCCTAGGGCTCGTGTGAATAGAGTGCCGTAGCCCAGTGCATGCAGATTGGCATAGCCTAGGGCTCGTGTGAATAGACTGCCAAAGCCCATTGCATGGGTAGATCGTGACATCCTCTGTCATGTTACTATCAGAATATTCTTTTCCTGCTAGGCAGATTGACATCCTTCCTGTGCCCTTCAAAGTTGCAGCCTCTACTTTCCAGCACATACTGGTGCAGACACGAAGCTGCAATGGCCCTGCTCTCTCTGTGTCTCCTCTTCTATGCAGCCTTCGGTGAGTAGAGTTTCATACATGGCTGATTTAGAGATCAAAGGTCCCCTCACACAATGGACTGGGGCCAATCTTCAGCAAACATATGTACTATGTACTAATAGCACAGGATCGTGGGGGCTGGACTGGACTAATCCTTTTATATCCATAGCCTGGAGTGTCAAGGCGCTCAAAAAGTAATTAAGGGTATCAGTTTCTTAGGACCGGTTTATCATTTGAACAGATGAGTCTTGAGTTTTTTCCAGAAACTTTTGTATTTTTGTTCTAGTCTTAAAGAGATGGTTGTTCCACATCGTGGATCCTTTAATATGGAAGGCTTTACCAAGCCTTTTTTGATTCGGGCAATTTAAATCTGACCTTTTGAATCTGACCTGAGTGTCCGTCTTGGTACGCTCGTGACCAGTTTGTTTTTCCGGTGAGACGGGGCAGACCCGTGGATTTATCTGTGTGTCAGCGTCATAGCCTTAAATGCAATTCTTTCCTCAACGGCGAACCAGTGTAGATTCCTTCTATCCTCTCTTATGTGCTCCTTTTTGGACTTCCTTTTAATAATCCTTACCGCATTATTTTGGATGTTTTGGCATTTGGGCTGCAACTTCTATGTCCATGGCGGAATCTTATGAATGTTTCTTATTTGTGTTCTCCAGAGTCCTGCACGGCCCATCAGCAGCCATATTGGTTTAAGCCCAACTGAGAGATTTTTATTTTTCTCTTTAGACAATTATCGTAATAGAAACAATACTTCCTTGTTCACTAGTGTGGCTCAGTGAGGAAGTCTATTAATATATAAATGATGCACTTTGGTGGTAGATGGTATATTAGTGTAGTATAGTTTTATCACCTTTTACAGGAAGTAGTTTGAGAATGTAAGGAATATGTCCGTGTTGCTTGTTTGATTTGCACAATATGTGATTGTATATGATAAGAAATGGAAAGAGTTAGTATTCATCAGAAATAGTCTATTCGTTAACGTTGTCTTGTATGGTGTACACACGGAAGAGATAATTCCATAGTCATTGTGTTTGGGTACATTAATGCAATACTAGTGATCTTTAATGTGGAAATGCAAATGGTAATTTCACTATTCAGTCCGAAATAGAGGTCTTTTTAAAAACATCAATATTAAAATTAGCAATGCTCGATGACACCGCTATGAGTACATCTGTAAAAATGACATCAGACGGATCTTAATGGAAGAGGTTCAGGGAACGGACTTTCACCCCCTTTGGTAGATAAGATCAAAGCACCCTTCAATTCCAAGCCTGCATTGCATTTAACATTGAATGGAAACTAAGAGGAACTTTGTATATTTTTACAAGTAAAGAATATATTTTCTTACCTATGAAAGTAATAAAGTGATATAAAAGGTCCTTGTTTGTTTCTTTTGTTATTCTTTTTCTATTTTCACTACCACTATTTAAAGGTTTTCAATTAGAAAACGTTTTTTAAATATTTTTTTTGGGGGCCTAACAGTGCTGGAGAATGCACCGTGTGAAACACAAGTTGCTCTGCCCCTTGATCTATTTACATGTGATGTTACTATGATTTCTCACTCTGCCAAATCACCAGCATCGTGGTTTCAGAGCACCACGCCTTGCCCGTAGACTGGTGTATTGTGCAGCCATCTGGGTAATCCAGACCTTAGTCTGCTGGAGGAGAAGGAAGAAGCAGGGGAAGATAAGCGGATGAGACAGTGGGAAATAGATGGTTTACAGGAATGAGGATACGACATATTTGGATTGTGCTATCAAGGCAGATTTGGATGCTTATAAATTAGAACATGGAATAATGCTGGATTCACAAGTGGCTGCAGAATGTGCTCAGGCAATCCTGGAAGTTTGGTGGCTTATTTGTATCACATTGTACCATGGCTCAAATTCCAGAATACTAACGATGGGACTACCAAGCCTGAGTCAAGAGTGGCTCAGTCTAAGAGTAGATTGCGTATAAAGGTGGGGTGGGACTGCCAAGCCTGAGTCAAGAGTGGCTCAGTCTAAGAGTAGATTGCGTATAAAGGTGGGGTGGGACTGCCAGGCCTGAGTCAAGAGTGGCTCAGTCTAAGAGTAGATTGCGTATAAAGGTGGGGTGGGACTGCCAAGCCTGAGTCAAGAGCGGCTCAGTCTAAGTGTAGATCCCGTGTAAAGGTGGGGTGGGACTGCCAAGCCTGAGTCAAGGGTGGCTCCGTCTATGAGTAGATCGTGTATAAAGGTGGGGTGGGGATATGGTAAAAGGAAATAATGTAATTTTGGGAAAGCATGGCCCTTGTTGTATGGAGAGGGATCTGTGTGTGAGTACTGCCAGGGAGTATTGTAGCTCACGTGAATAAGCATCAGAGATGTCATTTTGGAGTATCCAAGGTTAGCGTTTGCTACCCCTGGCTTTCCCTTTGGTACAGGTGGCATTGCCCTTGCATCCCTAACTGTGAGAGGCACAGAAGACAGACCATGCTTTCATGTACTGAGCGATTGCCTCTGAAGCATGAGGCTGTCTTCTCACATCTCTCTTCAAATGCCCCAATGTTAGACATCACTGCAGGGCTTTCACATTTTTGAATGGTAAGTAATAAATCACAAACTTAATATCTATTTGCTTAACCCGTATCACCTAGTTTATTGTATTGTGCATCTTGAAAGCACAGTTGTAAAACTCTTTTCCATTTTTTGGGTTCGGGGTCCCCAAAGTTAACTGTGTGAAGACACCAAAATATATTAAGATGGCCTTGACTTAAAATGGTCAGAAACAAGGCCACAAGGAACAGAAGACAGAAAGGGGAGAAATAAACCAGCACCCGGGCTCTGTCTGCAGTCGCTTTCTTTACTCCATTGGATACAATGAAATAATTTCACTAGTTTCTGTGCCTTCCGTGGATGCAGACGGAGTCTGTGCACGGGAGTAGACACACATCTTGATGGGCAGACGGAGTCTGTGCACGGGAGTAGACACACATCTTGATGGGCAGACGCAGTCTGTGCACGGGAGTAGACACACATCTTGATGGGCAGACGGAGTCTGTGCACGGGAGTAGACACACATCTTGATAGGCAGACGAAGTCTGTGCACGGGAGTAGACACACATCTTGATGGGCAGACGGAGTCTGTGCACAGGAGTAGACACACATCTTGATGGGCAGACGGAGTCTGTGCACAGGAGTAGACACCCATCTGTGCACGGGAGTAGACACACATCTTGATGGGCAGACGGAGTCTGTGCACGGGAGTAGACACACATCTTGATGGGCAGACGGAGTCTGTGCACGGGAGTAGACACCCATCTTGATGGGCAGACAGAGTTTGTGCACGGGAGTAGACACACATCTTGATGGGCAGACGGAGTCTGTGTACGGGAGTAGACACACATCTTGATGGGCAGACGGAGTCTGTGCACGGGAGTAGACACACATCTTGATGGGCAGACGGAGTCTGTGCACGGGAGTAGACACACATCTTGATGGGCAGACGGAGTCTGTGCACGGGAGTAGACACACATCTTGATGGGCAGACGGAGTATGTGCCCGGGAGTAGGCAAACATCTTGATGGGCAGACAGAGTCTGTGCACGGGAGTAGACACACATCTTGATGGGCAGACGGAGTCTGTGCACGGGAGTAGACACACATCTTGATGGGCAGACGGAGTCTGTGCACGGGAGTAGACACACATCTTGATGGGCAGACGGAGTCTGTGCACGGGAGTAGACACACATCTTGTTGGTAAGCGGGTTCTTTCTCTGGCTGCAGGGTGTTGGGTTTTCATGCTACAGTGTAGAAGTGTGCACAGGAGCTGTGCTCCATAATAATGTCTCTTTACACATGGAGTCCTGTACAATAAAAGAAAGCACACTGAGCCTGGCAGAAAGGCTCTACTGCTGAAGCAAACACAAGTGAGGGCCAGTAACAACTTTAATACTCCGCCCCACTCACTGTAAGGGATTTAACACTTTCAATGCAGATTTACACATTATGCATACTATGCATAGTATCAACATGCTGCTTGCATGTGTGTAACCATAACTACACACAGGTGACTATAAAACAGGCTCTTCTGGGTTGTGTGTCAGTCTAAAAAAGTACAGTCACATGTTGGGTGCTTTGCAGAGATCTGGATTTGTGTGAGGTCAGCTGCAAAATAATAAACCTATTCTGGCTTTTTGCTTCACTATATGTTGCATTCTGGTCCATGTAGACTTACATCTATAACATGTTCAGGAATACAAAATGGCAGGCAACACAAATGTGAGCACTTATAGAATATGACCTGTGCTTTCTTTTGAGATATTTTAAGAACAGTAGGTTTTTATGAAGGAGAGATGCGAGGTGAGAAACATGGATTATGTTTATTACTGCATTTCTACTTTTGGCTGGAAATACTGCTTAGTTTCAGTTACATTGCAAGCATTTTACTGTCTGCACCAGAAGAGAAAATCTGCATTCCCTCGAATTCTGGAAGGGTCAACTCCTTTATCTTCATGCTGTCCTTAAAAGAAATACCATTTAGTTGTGTAATATTAACATGTATTACTTAAAATGTGGTGTAGCTACTGATGCTCACTGTGGTGCACTGCAATTTACTCCTTTGCCTGTGAGGAGTCTTTCTGTGAATGAGAGCAGTGCCGAGACAGTTGCAGCAGGAGCTGGAAACTCATGGACCTACTGGTCTAGCTTTACTTTTCTCGAGGCTGTCCTGGCATGCACATAGGCTGCACTACTGCACCAAGCAGTGAGCAAAGTGCTGAGACAAGTGCAGTTGCAGCAGGAGCTGGAAGTTCGTGCACCTACTGGTCTTGCTTTACATTTTTTGAGGCTATCCTGACATGCACATATTCTGCACTATGGTGCCAAGCACTGAGCAAAGTGCTGAGACAAGTGCAGGTGCAGTAGGAGCTGGAACTTCGTGCACCTACTGATCTTGCTTTACATTTTTTTAGGCTATCCTGGCATGCACATAGGCTGCACTATGGTGCCAAGCACTGAGCAAAGTGCTTAGACAAGTGCAGTTGCAGTAGGAGCTGGAAGCTCGTGCACCTACTGGTCTAGCTTTACTTTTCTGGAGGCTGTCCTGGAATGCACATAGGCTGCACTACGGCACCAAGCAGTGAGCAAAGTGCTGAGACAAGTGCAGTTGCAGCAGGAGCTGGAAGCTCGTGGACCTACTGATTTTGCTTTACTTTTCTGGAAGCTGTCCTGGAATGCACATAGGCTGCACTACGGCACCAAGCAGTGAGCAAAGTGCTTAGACAAGTGCAGTGGCAGCAGGAGCTGGAAGCTCGTGGACCTACTGCTCTTGCTTCACTTTTCTCGAGGCTGTCCTAGCATGCACATAGGATGCACTATAGTGCCATGTGAGGAGCCGGAAATGTTTAGGGCGGACAACCTTGTGAAGATTTCTCAACAAATACAATTTTATTATAATATAAGGTTGGATGAACGCCTCACTCTCCCTACCCTTATGCTGATTTCACTGCTTAAAATGAACTGAAGGAAACACTCTAACAAAGGACATCTGTGCCTCGCACATGAAACAAATAAACAAGGAAATACATGGCAATTCCAAACAAACAATCATGATTGAATGTGTAATGTCACCACAGTCTCTCTTTGTAACCTGGGAGAATTCCCCTTCCCCAGTTTCAAATGTGATTCTGTTTCACAAGGGAATCCTGATTTGCAACAGTGCTCAACCACAGTTCTCTTCCACTTCAACTCGTCAATACAAGTGCCAACTCAGTTTGGTGTCGCTTCAACTTGTCAATAGAAAATGTCTACTCTGTAAATATAAGGTTCTTTCCCTTCCTTGAACAGGTTCTCAGTTCATCGATAGCAACAATCATTGTCTTGGTCAGGATGATTTGTCACAAATGCCTTCAGTACCACGATCAACACAAATTGCGTCTTGGTCAGGATGAACATACATTGTCTTTGTCAATGTACCCCTTTTAAGCACTTCGTCAACTTTCACCTGGTTTACTCCTATGCCAGGTCCACTTCTCCAACAGTTTGCCTTCCTGGTATACTCTCCTGATCCAACACCATTCCACAACCATAAGTGCTTTTGGGGTTAATATCACTTGATAATATTATTATTATTATTATAAATGCTTCACCACAACTTCATAATATTCAACAAATTACAGCTTCAAAACTCCCAACAACTCTTCAGGGAAATCAAGATTTACATGGTTGCTCTTTGTCGCACTTCTGAAGAATAATGCTCTTCTCCTTCTGGATCCCTTTTCCCAGAAGGGCAGCCTTTTGGCCACTCTTGTTTCCCCCATTACACCAGTAACCAGTTACGGACAGGAAAAGGGTCTTTTACTTCTCTCCCCTTGACCCAGGGAATGTGAGTTTTTACCAACTTACACCACGGGTTGTGCAAAGTATGGACAACAGGTTTCACTGCGAATAAATCTTCCAATAGCCCCTTGCCACTGTTGGCAATGCCTACTAGATTGTAACTGCCTTGGTTTGGCTCTCTCTTGGCTCGGGCAATGCTTTTAGGTGTTCACTTTTAAAACTGTTGCCCCTTTGGACTGTAGGTGTTTCCATAGACTCACACCTGTAAATGTACAGTCTTTTGGCTTTCTTATAAGGGGTTTTGCTGCTTTTCATTACTTTGGTATTCAAGATTACTTTCGGAATCTCTCGCTCGCTTGTGAGTGATGCTTTTTCTGCATTTCAGTAGGACGAGATTCAAAAGTACTTTTAGAGTCACTTGCATTCACACGCGAGTGTCCCTCACTCGCCGAACGCCTGCCTTGTATACTCCAATGGGGAAGGAGCTCTCCAGGGTCACAAACAAGCTGTGAACTCACCGGGTATGATGTCCTCTTCTCTTCCTCTCACCGCTTGCAGGATTTCCCTTCTTGTGGCTCCTCTGCAAACCTCTTCTTTCAGTCCGCCACCACCCGTGCCACCTACAACTGGAGCCCTTGTTGCTCCTGAGGTTCTCTGGTGCACGCCAGCCACCAGAGACTTCCTGTAGTGCATGTCAGCCATCTGATATGGCCTCCGGGAAGGGAAAACGTCCCTCGTCTTCACTTCCCGCTTCACAGCCTCTGCAGATTAGGTCATCAGAGGGCAAGATTCCCTCTTGAATGCTTTCTACTGCACAACCTCTGCACTTCAGGATTTGAGAGGCACATACGCTCTCAGGATCGGCAGTTACTCTCTGGCGTCTTCTCTCTCCTCCAGCTTCTGCTTGCCCTTCCTGCACACACCACTATACTTCTGCTTCCTGCTGCTCCTCTCCCCTTTCCTCCTTCTCCTGACCTGCCCCAGAGGGGGCCTTTTAAGCCTCTCAGTCTCCCTCAGGTGTGAGTCATTACTGCACCTCTTCAGTCCTCTTCCTCGTCCCAGTACTTAGAGAATTTTTGGACTTGAAGTCCCCAATGACAAACTTAGGTTTCTTATTTGAAGGTCACTTCTATACAGCTAGGGTAATCTGTTATAATGTTTGCAAACCCTAAACCCATATCTGATATGAAGTATTTGAAGAGGGCTGAAGCAAGTATAAAACCCTGCTTCAGCCCCCTAGATATCGGTATTGGGTCTGATAGCAAGCCATCATAATTCCATCTTACTTGAATCATTGGGCCTCATTACAACCCTTGCGCTGACGGAATGAAGGTACGGGACCGGCCCCCTTCATTCCGTCAGGGCTGATTATGAGGTTCCCTTTGCGGGACCCGGATCAGACATCTGGTAAAACCAGATGTCTTTTCCGGGTCCAGCAAGGGGAAGAGGGAGATAACAACGTGACACTTTTAATGTGCCCATTGTTACCTCCCTCCCCATTCCCATTGAACCCTATGGGGGCTCAAATGGGAATGGGGAATGGTTCCTGCAAGGAGGACTTACTGGGTCCTCCTATGTCGGAATGAACAGGTAAGTCCCCATTGCAGGAACCCGGTAATGGAGCCCGGTTTGGAGGCAGCCATGAAGCTAATAGCTCCATGGCTACCTAAAAACTCGTAATGAGGCCCATTGCTTCAGCCCCCTGGATGTCGGTATTGGGACTGATGGCAAGCCATCATAATTCAATCTTACTTGAATCATTGGGTCTTTATGGAATTCCATTAGCCACTTTAGTATATGCCATGGACAATCATGGCTCATTAGTTTCCTGAATAGTAGTTCTCTTGGTACCAAGTCGAGCGCAGATCTAAAGTCGAGGAATGCTGCATACGATGGTTGCTTTATCTAATGGTACTTGGCTATGCTTGTGTTTATGGTAAGTAGGTTAATGCTGGTGCCAAGACCAGCAAGAAAGCCTGTTTGATGTGGGTCTCTTAGATTCTTATTTGATAGCCAATGGTTAAAGTCTCTTAAAATCCGGCGAGCCCGGACAGTCCAATAGAGCTATAGGCCTATATGAACTTGGGTCCATCCTATTACCTTTATTAAACAGTGGCATTATAACTGACATCCTTCATGACGACGGTATCACTCCTGATTCTAATACTTGGTTCAAGAATTTATTAAGAATAGATGTGCATATCTCAGGGTGTTTTTTCAGCATGCTATTGCCAAGGCCATCAGGTCCCAATGCACGGGATGCACTCAGTTTGGAGATGTAATGACGTAGATCTTCATGATCAAACATCACTGTGTGATTCCAATTGGCACTACTAAACAAAATGTGATAATCAGGCCGGGGGGATTGATAAACAGCGTGGTAGTAATTACACCATGATTTTTCTAGGATAGGGTTTGTTTGTACGGAGATCTGTGATTTAAAGGTAACTTAATTTAATAGCCCCCACATTTCGGCTGACGACTTTGAGGCCATTTTACCCAACATTTGTTCACTGTCCTGTTGGTAACATAAGGCTTTCCTACCACACTGCCAGTTTTTAAAGGCTGATTTTAAATGCCTTATTGGCACATGTCTCTCTGGTAATGAAAGATGATTCACCTGACGGATTTGTCGTCTTAAGATAGACTTTGATCTTTGATTGCACAATCAAAAACATGAAGATGTTTATAATTATGACCTTGGTTGGTAGATTTAACTTGAATATATTTTTGCATCGTGGAGCCATAACTTCTACCTCGATGCATTATTAATGAATTCATGAAGTCTCTGTCCTTTGAACACGATTTCTGCCATTATTTTCTATGACCCGTCCTCTGTTATGATCTTTCATTTCCTTGTTATGCAAAAGCATCCAATTCCAAGTTAAACACAGCTGGAAATGATCACTCACATCACTAGGTTTTATACTCAAGGATTGAACTACATTTAAGAATTCACAATTAGTGAAAATATAATCAATGGTAGCTCTTTGTTGGCCTCTCTGCCATGTATTATTTGCGGGGATGTCACCCTCAATTACGCCATTTAACATGACATATTGCCTCTCCTCCATCAAACAATACCCTCTCACCACTTCCACTTTGAGTTTTGTAGCCAAACTTGGTATTAAGTGTAAATGCAAATCACCTACAATCAGAATAAAATCAATGTTCCGTTCCGTGGCTAGATTATCAAGAGCTGTTTCTATGTGTTGAAAGAAGTGGTCAGATGTTAACTGAGAGCTTCCCCAATAGATGATTATTATGAACATAATATAAGCATCTTTCATCAGTGTTGCCACTTGAATAAGGAGTTCAGAGGAGAATTGCCTAGCATTTCTATGCTGGACTGCCCCTGGGCAGGACAAAGACTGATATGCAGGGAAATGTCTCCTCTGTGAAAAGAACAGTGAGCTAAAGACTTGGTTGAAACTCTGCCAGGGAACATCCACCCAAAAACAAGTCAATGGGTTGTGTTCTGCTGGTGGAGAGTTTCCCAGATAACTTTGGGTCTCACCCTAAATTACAAAAGTAATCCAGATGTGGACCCCTTGCTCACTGCTCTTAGTGAGGCACAGCTTCACCTCACTGATGATGCCCAAATTGGCTGAAACAGTGGATGGGTTGCTGTGGTACTCTTGTTCAGATGAGAATTGCCTAGCATGTTGGTAGTGGACTGGCCCGGGGCAGGACAAGGAGTGATATGCAGGGACATTTCTTCTCTGTGAAAAGAACAGTGAGCTAGAAACTTGGTTGAGACTCTCCGAGGGACCATCCACCCAAGAACAAGTGAATGGGCTGTGTTTGTACTGGTAGAGAGTTTCCAAGACCCCCCTCTGTCTTGCATAATTGTAATAGTGGTAAGGTCAGTTAGTTTAGATGTGGACAGCAAATAGACTTCTTCTGGACATTCACTCCGACTGACGAGCACTTAGTAAAAGAGGTAGGGGAGACCCCCTAGCAATAGGGAAAGATAGGCTTTCTCTTTCTTTAATAAACTATTTGGTAAAAATATCCTCAGAGTGTCCGCGTCCTTCTTCTGATCCTCCACACTGAACTGCCTCTCTGGGAAACCTTCAAGGCCCCCAAAAGAGCAAAATCTACTCTCCTTCCCAGGTTCTTTGGGGGAAGTAAAATAGCTTCTGCAGTGGCTTTGCCAAAACGGAAATGGGGTTAGGCGTTTGGGTGCTTGACTTCCTCTGATGGTCAGTGTCTGAAGATCAGTTGAAAAAGTCAGTGCCCTCGGGAAATAAACAATTTTATCAAGAACGTCACAGAGAAATTCAGTTGCTCATAGACAGGCTCATCTCCTCCTATCCATTTCTGTGGACATACCACTGGCTTTCTATTGCCGTGGGCAGCTGCCAATTGCAAGAGGTTCTGAGAGAAACGTCTCACCTCTGCGAGTCCCAAATGGAATGCAACCTGTTTGTCAGCAGGCAGGATTTTCTACATTTCTGGCACAGTTTTTGGTTGGCGGCTGCCAGAAGAGTACAGATATTGGCCTGACCTTAGACCTTGCACTCAGCGTCTCGCCTTACCTTAGACCTTGCTCTCAGCGTCTCGCCTTACCTTAGAGCTTGCTCTCAGAGTCTCGTCTTACCTTAGAGCTTGCTCTCAGCATCTCGCCTTACCTTAGACCTTGCTCTCAGCATCTCGCCTTACCTTAGACCTTGCTCTCAGCCTCCCGTCTTACCTTATACCTTGCTCTCAGCATCCCGTCTTACCTTAGAGCTTGCTCTCAGCGTCTCGTCTTACCTTAGACCTTGCTCTCAGCGTCTCGCCTTACCTTAGACCTTGCTCTCAGTGTCTCGCCTTACCTTAGACCTTGCTCTCAGCATCTCGCCTAACCTTAGACCTTGCTCTCAGAGTCTTGCCTTACCTTAGAGGTTGCTCTCAGCGTCTCGTCTTACCTTAGACCTTGCTCTCAGCGTCTTGACTTACCTTAGACCTTGCACTCAGCGTCTCGCCTTACCTTAGACCTTGCTCTCAGCGTCTCGCCTTACCTTAGACCTTGCTCTCAGCATCTCGCCTTACCTTAGACCTTGCTCTCAGCCTCCCGTCTTACCTTAGACCTTGCTCTCAGCGTCCCATCTTACCTTAGAGCTTGCTCTCAGCGTCTCGTCTTACCTTAGACCTTGCTCTCAGCGTCTCGCCTTACCTTAGACCTTGCTCTCAGCGTCTCGCCTTACCTTAGACCTTGCTCTCAGCATCTCACCTAACCTTAGACCTTGCTCTCAGAGTCTTGCCTTACCTTAGAGGTTGCTCTCAGCGTCTCGTCTTACCTTAGACCTTCCTCTCAGCGTCTCGTCTTACCTTAGACCTTGCTCTCAGCGTCTCGCCTTACCTTAGACCTTGCTCTCACCATCTCGCCTTACCTTAGACCTTGCTCTCAGCGTCTCGCCTAACCTTAGACCTTGCTCTCAGTGTCTTGCCTTACCTTAAAGGTTGCTCTCAGCGTCTCGACTTACCTTAGACCTTGCTCTCAGCGTCTTGACTTACCTTAGAGCTTGCTCTCAGCGTCTCAGTTTTCCTTAGACCTTGCTCTCAGTGTCTCACCTTCGCCCCACATCCCCAATTTGAATCCCCAATCCCCTGCGGAAGTAGACGCGGATTGTTTGAAGTCTTGGCACTAAGTGCCGGGAGGAGACGGAGACTTCAGTACACGTCGCTTCATTCCACCAATAAAACTGATGATGATGTAGATCTAGGTCCAAATAGTGGTACTGTTACCATCTGTGTGGAGCTGGGGAACAAGGCAACACCTATTCAAGTTGATCATGTATGTGTTACCGTGGAAACACCAGCAGGAAATGGAGTTGGCAGTTCTGAATGTTTAGTGCACGATCTGGTCAAAGCAATGCAGACTCCATCGTAAAAGTTGGAGGACGTGATTTCCGAAGCCCTAAAGCAGTCCTCGTCGCTAGCGAGGCAAGGCCGCTATAAAAGTCTGTTTGGGCTGTGTATGCCAGGAGCAGACTGGGAGGTGGAGCAGTGAATTTAAGTCCTGGGCTTGCCAAGGAGGAGGAGGAAGGCCTGCGCTGCTCAGTTGAGCGGCTCAGATGAAGGAAAGCCCCAGGCTGGCAAGCGGAGCAGCCCGGGTGTAGACCGCGGCCCCACCCCTGCATCTAATGATGCATTGCTGAATTGGCGGACCAAAAGAAGAGAAGGCCGCAGCATGCCACAGTGATCGAAGGTGGCATTCCCTGATGCCATGGGGCCACCGCCTGAAGGCAAGAGGGTGAAGAGACCGAGGGGTGACGTGCGCGTCCCCCACGCTAACAGTTCAGCCCAAAGATTGTATAGAATATCACTGGTGCGGCAGTGAATGTAGGTGGGCCCCCAAACAATGGGGTTGGGGGCACAGTGTTGATTATGGGCGAACCCCCACTCATAGAGTGGGCCGCCCAGGACAGAGAAAAGAGCATGGGCTGCACGGTGAGTGTGGGTGGCCACATGTAGTGTCTGGGGCCACCCTGAAGAAAGAAGAGGTGTCAGGCCACAGTTGCCAGTATGGGGAAAGGCCTCCATACAGTCATGCACTGAGCCATGTCACCAGCACATAGCCAGCCACAGGACCAGCCCTCAGCTAGCACCAGCCATCTTTACAATCAATATTGAAACCCGCTAGCTCAAGGATAGACCCCTGAAGGTACTGTGAAGGGGGTGACTGGCTGCAGCAGTCACCCCTTTGTGGCATAGCTTTCATGTGTTTTATGTGTAGTCGTGCATGTACATATTTAATTATAGTAAAGTAGGATGTTATGTAGGGAATAGGAGTTTTAATGGGAATGCTATGTAGGTGTAAAAGTTAAGTAGGAGTAGAACATTATATATGGACATTATATATGAGGACATTAAGTGAGATGGGGTAGAGGGGAGGTACCCTGACATGGGGTAGTGTGATAGTGTGGTGGCCATCTTGAGGCTGCCTAGCGAGATGGAACCACCCACAGAGGCCATCCTCTGGTCTCACACTCCATGTGGGTGGTACCTGAGTATAGGTATGGGGTCTGCAGCGTCAGGCTCACCTTAAGGGTCCATGTGACCCCGCAAAGTAAGGATGAGCTGAGGTAGCACGGCCCAAGTCAGTTGGTGCTCATGATAGGGGCATCCTAGGGATGGGTAAAGGGAAAGGTTTAAAAGTACAAAAGTGTTTTTATAAATAAAGAGAGGTCCCCATTGGGATCCTTATAAAATGTACAATGTATTCTGGTGTCTGTGTCTATTAGTGATCTAAGAACTCAGGGTGAAGCCCATCTCCTGTTATCAGCAAAGTTATTTTGAGGTGCAGTGCCCCTCCCTACAGGGTGACCTTGGGGGATGAGATTGGTGGCTCCCATGGGAACTGTCCCTGGTACGGGGCAAGGGAGGTGGATGCCCTTGCTTCGGCCAGTGCCGGAAGACAGGGGCTAAAGATAGCACACACTTAAGTCATACATATCACATTTCCCTCAGGATCCTGCAGTCTTCCCTTTAGCCTCATATGCTGTCTCTCGATCCAGCCAATCGCTTGTGGTATCTCAGATGTTCAAAATCACCTTGACAGCTAGGGTGGTCCTGATGGGCAGGGTGCCCAGAAGATGGGAGAACTGTCTACGGAGACCCTAAATCATATGTGGATTTACTGGTAAACCATAACAGGGCATGCCGAAAGAACAATAACCTGCTTGCACATTCACCCCTTGCCATCCCCATTCTCAGCCTTGGACCACCTCTGAAATTCAGACCCTCAAAACAAAAATGTGTTGTGACCTATGACCCTGGTGCAAATTATGGAACGCTTTCCTACTCTTAGCCTACAGCAATTCCCTTGCTGCCATTACCTCTTTATTGGACTCTACTAACCCTTCCTACATCAGAAATATAATCTCCTCCTTTCTCAATGACCCCACAAACTTTCATCTACCCCCAATCTTGGCTCACACCCTCCATCCAATATCCATCACCTCCTTCCTTTCTGCTATTGACTTTGCACACTTTTTTTCCTCTAAAATCTCTAAAATGTGCGACACTCTCACAGCACTCCTATCTCTCCCCAACCTTCATTCTATCCACTATCTCTAACCGACCTCTTCTACTATTGACTACTTCTCCCCTACCTCTCCTATTGAATTAGTAGTTTGTGCCTGCCCATCTTGTGCTCCTATTTCCCATTTTTCCCCAAATGGTCAACAACTTAGTCTCAATCACTTGCCCTTATCTCTCTGAGCTCTTTAACTCATCTTGCTCCACTGGACTCTTCTCTGCCTCCTTCAAATCTGGTACTGTCTTGCCCCTATTGGAGAAACCCTCTGCTGACCCAAACATCCTAGCAAACTATAACCCAGCTTCTCTCCTTCCCCATTATTCAGAAGTCCTTGGGAAGACCAGATCATGAAGTACCTTGAGGACAATGGTCGTGGAGATCCACTTCAATCTGGCATCCATAGTAAATTCTCCACTGAGAGTGCACTCATGCTTTCTCTCTAGTGCTCACCACTCCAAACTCTCCTCTGTACACATCCTTTTTGACCTTTCTGCCACTTTTGACACTGTCAACCACTACTCTCTAAAATCTGCTCTTGCCGGGATCGCCTCCTACCTGGAAGGTTGATTCTTTAAAATGTCTTGGAACTAAAAACCTCTGACCCCACCTGTCTCTCTTTTGGCGTCCCCGAAGGATCAGTCGGTGACCTCTTCTCTTTACCCTTTATCCCTCTGCCCTCAGAAGACTTATCTCGTGCTTTGCCTTTCACTGTCCCCTTTGTGCTGATAACGCACAAATATGTTTCTCTTTTCCCTCCTTCACCTCTTAGCCATCTCAGAAGAAATCATGAACAGTCTCACTGCAATTCCTCAATGGGTGGCTCTTCGCTGCCTCATGCTGAACTCTTCAAAAACAGAAGTCATCTTTCTTGCAGATTCCAAAGCCAACCATACCTTCCCCTCTCCTATCTTCTTCTCGCTTGACCTCCTTGCTCCCTCACCCAAGGCTCCCAATCTTGGTGTCCTCTATGGTGGTGACCTGCGACTGCAAAAAATAATCACTACCACTGCCTCTGTTGCTCGTATTAACCCCCTCAAAAATAATCCTTTTCTTACCTGCCACTCTAACAAAACTCTAATTTGCACCCTTGTGCTCAGCAAACTTGACTATTACTGGGCAGCACTGACCTATATGTGCACTCTTAACATGAAAACATGTTTTTCAACGCAAATACACACCAGGGGCTTCTAAAGGAGTTGTTTATAAACATGCTAATAGTGACTGGTCTGAAAAACAACTTTTTTTAATGATGCTGTAAAATGGTGTTAGTTATATAAGCTCTAAAAACTCGAGTTATCTATAAGATTTCTATGATGGCGGGTTTCAAAATGTGAACTATAGAATGACCCTTCACCTTGAAGAATAATATGCTTGAAGAGTTCAGAAAGTCTGCGCTGGTTTAAAATGGATACAGTGCCTGCATTTGGTCTAAAACAGGCTGCCTGGATACCCGATGTTTCTAAAGTTTCAGCTCCTGCCGTCCAGGCATCGCTGAGATACAAGCTCTGTTCGCAGCTTATATCATCTGTATAGGAAGTCCCAGCCATGTGCATTTCAGACCAGCATTCAGACCAAGACACATCATGTCTTATGGGTCCTGGATAATGAAATAGTTTTACAGTAGCAATGTAGGCATACATTGTGGGGACATGCATCATAAAAAAGGATTGTAAAATGCTCCTGTGCACTTCTGCCGTATACTGTTTTTTTCATGTGTTCCACAGAACTGATTGTTAATTATATGGCTTTTTACTTGCTTTGCTTATAATTTGTGTTGTAAAATTCACCATTTCAACCATTAATTAAAACCTGTTCTTTGGGTGTTACTACTCCTGACTCTTCCTTGGTTGGTCCCAAGTGGTTCCCAATGCTCATACTGGCAAATTCATTGAAAGCATTCATTTCCCTTGCACTTCCAGAATTAACCAGCTGCTAAGGCATTGCCAGGGCCAAAAATGTCAGGTGGCAAGCCACTAACATGGCATCCACTTCCTATTTCTACCTTGCTATTCTTTGCATAAAGAGTGCCCAACCTGACAATAGCCCTCCAGCATCCTCCCAAGCACCAGGCTTACCCCCGTTTATATAACACCCTAGCTAATATCACCCAGCATGTGCCCTCTAATCGTTAATCTGCTCGCCTGTGTCCTGCTCCTCGTGATCACTGCAACATGGCTCATCACAATGGTTCTGAATCCACCTACCACGATGTATTCGACTATCCCTAACACCATGTCCGCCAGTAATGCATACCTAGACATAAATGACCTTCAGCCACCTCTACCTACTAGCCTCCCTCACTCTACCACAGATAGGAATTTAGGACTTAGATCCAGATTAGCTAAAATCTATGAGCCCCTTGTCCACTCACTGCCCACCAGACAGAAACCTAAGCCGCTGCCGGCCCGACCCAGCCTACTCACAAGAAAAACTAACTCACCGCAGAACGTCAACTCCATACCCCCACTCAGTCCTTCCAATCAGAGTACTCCTGAATTAACACAGGACAACTGCCATACCACCACCATCAAAACTACAGCTAGCCCCCAGATTAAGGGAGCCTTGATCAACGCCAGATCGCTAGTAGCCCATGCAACGAAAATTGCCGATCTGAACCTTAAAGAAGACCTTGACTTCTAAGCCATTACTGAGACCTGGCTTCATCCGGCAGCAGGCCCCGTGCTCATGTTTGCAGTCCCAGACAGTTACTCTATCATAAGACAAGATCGGCCCGACCTCAGAGGAGGAGGTGTCGGTATCATCCACAAATGCAGCCTCACCATGAGACCAGTAACAACTCTCAACGTCCTCTCCTGTGAATTACTCACAAAGTCCCTCTTACTAATGCCCAAACGCTCAACATCCACTTGATCTATCGCCCACCAGGCCCAATAGGTACCTTTGATGAGGATGTCAACACTATTTTATCCAGCAACCTTAAAAATACCACCCAAGTACTCACCTTGGGAGACATTAACATGGGTTACAATGACCTGGAAGACCAAACAGCTAGCACCATAGTCAATACCCTTACCAAACTAGGCTTTGTACAAAGATACATGGCACCTACTCATGACAAAGGCAGAATACTTGACTGGGTGGCCGACCATAACTGTCTAGCTGACATCACCAATATCGCTCCCCTAGCTTGGACCGACCACTACCTGGTATCGTTCATGCTCTCCACCATCCAACCTCACCCCTGCCGATCATTAGGGCACCCCCCATACTTACAAGAAACAAGACGAGTATCTCAGTCGAGAGACTCATCCCTAATCTACTTCGTACACTTAACTCACTCCCTGATAACTTGGATCCAGAGACCATGGTCAAAGAATACAACAAAACTATGGCTACCGCGTTGGACCAAATTGCCCCCCTTAAACTGAGACCAAGCAAACCCAAACTGCATCTAAACAAATGGTACACACCATTCCTCAAAAACCAAAGACAGCAAAAAAGAAATAGTGAGGCCACCTGTAATAAATTCCCTTCAGCAGCGAATAAACTTAAACTCTCCAAACTAGCCACCCTCTACAAAAAAGAAATCCACCTGGCTAAACAAACTTCCTTTGACGCCCACATCTCCCGAGCAAAATCAAACATGAAGGAACTATTCTCTATCCTTAAAGAAGTAGAAACTCCCATAGTACCACTAGCTACCTGTACTAAGGATAAAACTTGGTGCACAGAAATTCAAAACGCCCTTGCGAATAAGATTGATATCTTACAAAACAAAATCTCTCGAAAAAAGCCTCCATAAACGATCCGCCCCCCTACAATCTACCAGAGAAACCCACTGTTAGAGAAATGACCCGCTTCTATTTCTCCAAAGTTACCAGATTTGAAGTAGAAAAAATTATCCTGTCATTGAAACCTTCCAACTGTTAGGGCGATCTATGCCCGGCTCTGCTTATCAAAGATGCAGCCCGCGACCTCTCCCCGTTCATCACAAAGCTAATTAATGCCTCCTCCTCTACTGGTTCTATCCCCACTAATTTAAAACAATCCTGAGTACTTCCACTACTAAAAAAACCCACGCTCGACCCAGCCACACCCACAAATTACAGACCTATAACGACCGTACCATTCCTCCACAAAATCCTGGACAAGATTGCCTACGTCCAAATACAGAAATTCCTTGACGAACACCACCTTCTGGGTTCCAAACAATCAGGTTTTCGTCCCCAACATGGGACCGAAACTGCTCTTATTGACTTAAAAGCACAGATCGATACGCTCAGAGACAATGGCCAAGCTGCCCTACTTCTCCTCCTCGACCTCTCTGCAGCATTCGACCTGGTCGATCACTCTGTCCTATGCACACACCTCCACACTGCGGCCCACTTCTCGGCTGAGGCATCACCTGGATTAGATTGTTCCTAAACGACAGGACCATGAAGGTCTTCTCACCCTCAGCAGCAGCAGACACCGTATCCATCACTTGTGGCGTACCTCAGGGATCCTGTGTTTCCCCCACACTGTACAATATATTTACCAAGCCCCTTTTCGATGATTTGGATCATCTCGGTATGACCTACACTAACTATGCAGATGATACCCAGATCCTCCTTCTGCTTTCTGAAGATTATGGAAAGGATTTGGCCTTTCTAAATAGAGTGTACATCATCATCCAGGCATGGATGGCCACACATGGACTATGCCTGAATGATGAGAAAACTGAACTCATTATCCTGGGCACGACTACCAGCTTAAAGAAACTGGGCCCTGCCTACTGCTCCTTCTCGATTGATGGTAACAACATCAAAGTGGCACAAGAGGTCCAAACCTTAGGCTTCTATCTGATTCCAAATTCTCCTTCAACAGACAGGTGAGCTCCCTGGCATCCTCCTTGGCATACACATGCAAATTGATCCCTACAGCCAAACCATTTTTGTCCGACACTAGCTGTCTCACCCTCGCTAGAGCCCTATCCCATCTGGACTATTGCAACACCCTCTACCTAGGATCTCCTAAAGCCACCACTAGTAAATTACAAACTCTTCAGAACAACACTCTCAGAGCGACGCTGGGCATATCCAGAAGAGAGCATATCATAGGACACAGCCAACAGAACAACTGGTGTTCCATCAAAGATAAAATCATCCTAAAAACAGTATCACTCACTCATAAATCCCTCAACAACGCAGCCCAGATCTATCTGATAGACAGATTTCACAGACAGGCCTCCCTGAGACCTACTAGAACAACCTACAAAGACTGCCTCTCTGTCCCGAAGTTCAAACGCTCTACAATAGGGGGTAACAGCTTCCCTGTGAAAGCTGCGAAATTGTGGAACTCCATGCCGCCAATGATCAGAATGGACATGCCACACCATAACTTCCGTTCCAAGGTAGTTCTATGGCTGAATACGTAGGCCCAACACAATCAGATGCCAAGCATGCCCCACCTGCGCCTCCTGCACACATTGTAACCACGTGTGCCACCTGTAGATATGTATTATCTCGTGTACCTCATTGTGTTTTGTATATATTTTGGTGTTGTAACTAAGTTTTGCAAATTCATGTAAAGGCTGCACCCTGTTACCCCAGGGTATGATCGCGCTTTATAAATAGTAAACAAACAAATAATAATAATACACAAAAACACATTCCTTGGCCTTTCTCTCTACTCTTTCCTGCCTCTATACAAAGAAGTCTTAACCTTTGCAACCCACACACTCTACAACCTACCCAGCTCTTCACTCACATCGACCTACCGCCAACATGCTGGTTGACTCTCTGTTCACAACCGCTCTCTTTTCATGTTCCTTCTCCTAGTCTACACAGCTATCAGGTCTTGCTACTCAGTACCTGCATGATTATATCTAAGTTTACTCACCATCTTGTTCTCTCCAATACTCCTATGCACCTCACCTCACCACTGAGTCGGAACCCACTGCTCATAACAATCAAAGCGAGCTCAACCTCGGCTGAATCTTCACTTACTTGCTAAAGTGGGAGTTCCCCCTGCCTGCTAGCCATCCTCCCTACCTGACCCCACTACTGCCTCCAGTGAAGCTGAATGATATTTAATTAGTACTCCTCTTTAATTTGAAGCTCCTGCCTCCTTATGTTAATGCTACCTTTGGTTCACATGTCTTCTTATATCATTATTATAATTATAATTGTTGTTTTATAACATGCTTAATACTGGAGAGGTTTCTAAGCGCAAGACCAGGATTCAAACCTGTGTTGCTAAGCGTTGTTTTGCTTCCAAGAGAAATGCGTTGCCCCTGAGCTATCCTCCCGGCCCTTATATACTTTCTGGTTCTGTTTAGTTTGCTTTGTTCCTGGTACATGTCCTCATTTATTACACCTTCATAAACTGCCTTACTACATGTTCTCATCTTCATGCTATTGTACAAGCACCCTTCATGCTAATGCTTCTGTTATCTTTAAATGTGTTATTTGAGTCATTTCTGATCGAAATTGACATCCCTCGTCTTGAAATAAATGCATATACAAAAAATCAAATTCCGGATTGGTCAATATGGTTAGTGGAACTGTCAACAGTAAAAAATAAAAGTAGTGGAACTCGGCTCCCGACCGTTCCCGCTCACTTCGATCTCTGTCTACACCCACCAATATTTTTCGGAATTCATTGAAAATAATATGTTTTTTTTTAAATGTACTAAGGTTACAACTATTAAAAGGGCCATGATTTTGAATTTGGTGGCACTGTTAAAATGTGCAGTATTCTTTTAATACCGGACATTCTACTGCTCTGCCAAACTGCACCTTTTGTTGCTAAAAGTCTTTCTTTACACCTGTTTTGTGTGGTGTTAATTACCTCCACACAAAAGCATTACCTCCCTCTGTAATTACCACATGCTGTATGAAACGTCTGCACAGAGTCCTCTGGGATTCCAAAATGGTCAATAACTGGTTACAGGAATTTGACTGCAGGCATTAACACTAAATGAGTTTGGCGATATTACCAGTGGAAATGCTGCTTTAAAGTCTAAAAGCATTTGGGAGCCCCAACATTATTGAAGCGCCAACATTAAGGTTTAAACTATTATTAAACACAGCCAACACTGGGGGAACCGTACCTCACCGTTACAAAAATAACATCGGCACATATGTATACATTAGAAGCATAGTTCAACAAAAACAATCATACATGCATACATGCAATGCATTCCAAAAACCTGCATTACAAATTAAATAGCAAAAATGTGCACCTTAAATTAAATAACATTAAACCATTCACCCACACATTCAAAGAATGACTATTTCAGAACAGAACATACTCTTGCTATCCATCTTTATACTGCATTTCACTCCAGACAATAATTAAAATTCACATGCGAAGTACAAACAAGCACACATGCAAAACATTAGCACAAACA
The DNA here is from genome assembly GCF_040938575.1 of Ambystoma mexicanum. Lineage (NCBI taxonomy): Eukaryota > Metazoa > Chordata > Amphibia > Caudata > Ambystomatidae > Ambystoma > Ambystoma mexicanum. The sequence continues at coordinate 411,605 of NW_027182352.1, forward strand.
AAACAAAAAACTCTGTTACCACATTAACAACAATCACCATTATTGTATCATACGTTCAGGCATACATGAGGATCGACCACTGCATAACAATGGGAACGTTTGGCATTATTATGTCACAATATGATAAGTGGTCTGTAGGGTTTATGCATGATGCTGGACGTACCTCATATGCTCCGTTTCAAGGTAAGCATTATTAAAATGGTTGTCCCGGATTTGCTCAATTTCTTTGTTTTTTGCTTCATAGTTTTCTCAACCATTTAGTGTAAGAATAGTTCAACTTTTGCTCTCTCTCTAAATGTTAGGCATGATGGAAAGCCAGAGGGACACCAAATAAAGCCACATATCAGCTACAAGTGTGATTCCCCCACACACATACATGCAAGATGCTTCACCCCAGAGATAAAGAAGAGTTCCCTTCCAGAGCAAGGTGGAGAGATGAACAGGAGGAGCTGGAGAAGGAGCTACGACAAGAGGAGAATGGAGGCGAGCCCCCAGAGCCTGGGGAGAGTAGGAGGCTGGGGAGAGGCCCAGAAGGCTGGGGTAAGACGGAAACAAATGGCTGCAGGGAGGCCCACATTACTGGGAAAAGAAAGACCTAATGCGGAGAGAAAGGAGCACAAGAGTGTGAAGGGAGGAGAAATACCCAGAGGGCTGGGAAGAGAAAGATGCAGAGAGCATTAAAGAGTTATCAGACCACGAGAGGTAGACCATCAAAGAGAAGAAGGTAGAGGGAAGAGACTTGGAGATGGAAAATAAGCAATAGGAAGACAATGGGGGAGGGCCTCTAGAGCCTGGGAGAGCAGGAGACAGGAGGCTGGGGGAGAGGCCCAGAAGGCTGAGGTAAGAAGGAAACAAATGGCTGCAGGGAGGCCCAAATTACTGGGAAAAGAAAGACCTAATGGGGAGAGAAAGGAGCAGAATAGTGTGAAGGAATGATCAATGAGAAGTGAGGAGAACTACCCAGTGGGCTGGGAAGAGAAAGATACAGAGAGCATTAAAGAGTTATCAGACCACGAGAGGTAGACCATCAAAGAGAAGAAGGTAGAGGGAAGAGACAAGAGGCTGGAGAAGGAGCAAGAGGAAGACAATGGAGGAGGGCCCCTAGAGCCTGGGAGAATAGGAGGCTGGAGGCTGGGGGAGAGGCCCAGAAGGGTGGGGTAAGAAGGAAACAAATAGCTGCAGGGAGACCCAATATACTAGGAGACTTAAGACCTAATGGGGAGAGAAAGGACTAGAAGTTTGGGAGGAGAACGATCAAAGGGCAGTGAGGAGAAAGTGCCCAGGGGCTGAGAGGAGAAAGACCCAGTACGAGTAAAAGGATTCAGAGGGCTGGAAGGAGAAATACAAAGAGGGCTGAGAAGAGAAACACCCAGAGGACTAGGAGAGTTATCAGACCATGAGAGGTAGACCAGAAAAGAGAAGGAGGTAGAGGAAAGAGATTAGGAGCTGGTGGAAGAGTTGTTCAAAGCAGGAAGCATTGGAGAAAAACAAGGAAGGAGAAGGAGTAGGCGATAGAGAGAAACAGGCACAGGGAATTGTGGTGAAATGTTGAGGAGGTGAAGGTGGAGGTGGTAGAAGGAAGTGAAGCAAAAAGGGCAGGAACAATAATGAGGTGAAGCAGGAGGAGGTGATAGAAGTCTTGAGACGGAGTGCTATATTGCTAAGGAGGAAGGAGACATCACATCAGTGGAGAGACAGAAAAACAGTAACGGGGAAGAGAAGGTGGTGGACCCTTAAACCTTAGGAGCAGATGGAAGAACAAGCTTAGCAAGCTTGTGGCAAGATGCCCAGATGTGGCAGGACAAGTTCAGAGCAAAATGGAGGTCCAGGGCAGGATCGTGATGGATTAAGACATGGGGCAAGACAGAGGTTGAGAGAGACTGGACTAGCTGTTTGGAGAACCAGGACCCTAGGAAAGAGTGAGGTGGTAACAGATCAAATGATTACTGTGTCTAGACCTTAGGGTGGCCACCTATCTTCCTGCGGCTATGGGGTTAGGGTGAAGGTCAACTCCATTGAAACCTCACCTACACAGCCTGCCAGCAAGCTCCTATCCTGATTAGAGACCAAGGAGCGGGAAATGATTTCAAATGGTGTTCCTCTTTCATGTTGACGGTCACCCACTGCATGTGTTTATCTCGGCACTGGAAAAATAACCAGGCCATACAATGCCTCACTGGTCCCAATGATAAACTGGTTCTATCCACAGCACATACATCCTCAGATCTGTCATTTGGAACAACAGGCACTGCAAGGCTTGTCACATAGGTCTGAACCATATGGTTGCCTGTATCCCCACAGTTTATATAAATGGTTACCGCTTCCAATTTTTCCATGGAGGTGGTTAGACTCACTTGCCAGGTCACATGTGTGTGTACCACCTTCATCGATGTGGAAGTTTCTTGTGCCCCTTCTTGTGGCGTGTTGGCTTCCGAAACCACTGCCTGCATTTGTTTTCTGCCAGTGACAAGGTGCTCCATCCTCAGTGGCTCCCAGGGTGTTCATGGGCCCTTTGGGTCATGAAGGACACTCTCTGATAAAATGCCCTGGAATCCCACAGTACAGGCATGACTGCTGCGGTCTCATGCTATCTTCTCTTGCTCCCCTTAAGTTAGAGGCCTTCTAACTGCCCCAATCTGCATGACGTCCAGAGCTGCTTCTTGGACTCGATTGGTTGGCTGTGATTGTCTAGATCTAAACAGTAGGGGTTGAGCATCTCCTTTATGATTGTTTCTGTGCTCCAGCTTGGTAAAGAATCTTGCACAATGTTTTTGTAGAAAAAGATGAATCAACTCTACAGGAGCAAGCACAGCAAGTCTCCACTGAGAAAAAGTGCAGTTACTCAACAAGAGGTAAGTTCTCTTAGACTGTACAGTACCTTAGGTTTGAAGAAAAATGCAGCAGATGACTTCTGTTCCTGTGCAGCTCTGCAGATCCCGTGTTCCTGGGCCTCATTTGTGGGGACAAGAGGGAGGACGTCTGGAGGACTCCTGCACTGCAACGGGAAGGCAAACAGCAATCTTCAAACAAGTGGCACTTCAGTGTTTCAGCTCCTAGTGTCTACTGCACATTGCACCACCGCGGTTCTTAGCTGTCTAAGTGGACTTTCCTTGCATCTGGGGTCCAGCACTCTGTTGAGGTGGCACAGGCTCGGTCAGTCCTGCTTCCTGGGAGTACGGAGGATTTTCCTGGAGCTCTCTAGCCAACTTATAAGCAACGTACACAAACTGGTGTTCCTCTCCTGGCTTTACAGTTTCCAGTAGCAACTCTGTAGAAATTCAACCAGCTCCGAGATAATGTCCACTTGGCTTACTTTGTAGTTGATTGGTCCCGCCAACTCAAGGGGAGAAGTCGTCCTTGCAGGGCTTCTCTAGTCGAGGCAAATTCAGAGCTTCAGCACTGCAGCAGGGCTTCACCGAGCAGACCAACAGTCCAGGAGTTGCAGCAGGCATCTCTTCCAAGTTCTTCTTCGGATTCCTTCATCCAGTGGTCGACTCTGCCTTCCAAGCCAAAAACCCTTGCTTTTTATGCAGGTTTCTCACATTCATTCCAGCCCAGCTGTCAGTCAGCCAGCAGGGTGGCTGTCCTTGCCGGACAGTCAGCCAGCCAATCATCACAGAGTGCATTTGGGTATCCTAGGGTCTCCTAGGAGACTAAGCACAGGGAGTTTCAGGCACCTCCCTCACGTCCTGCCCCCACCAGACACTCTGGAGCCCGAAGTGGGCTTCACTCGTGAACCCCGCCAAAGACAAAACAAACAGATTTGGCACGCAGAGTAAATCTCAAGAAGGACCTATACAACAAGAAATGGTGAAAAAACAAGACTGGGTCATTTTGAGGTAATGGGCACTTGGGTGCTTTACCAAGGCTGCAATTGCAGCTCACGGTAAAAACACACAACGGTAGTAAAAAGTAAACCACTGTCACCAGCCATTAAATGTCAAAAGGGTAACATAAGCATAGGGAGTTTTGGGCACCTGCCTCACTTCCTGCCCCCACCAGAAACCCTGGAGCCAGAGGCGGGCTTCACTCGTGAATCCCGCCTAAAACAAACCGAACAAAGGGACCAACCTTGGCTTGGCGCGCAGAGTAAATCTCAAGAAGGAACTTTCCACAGAGAAATGGCAAAAAAAGAATACCGGACCATTTTGACCAAAATTTGAACGCAGTCCACAGTAAAGACACACCTCGGTAGTGAAAAGTAAACCACTGCCACCATCATTGAAGAAAGGGTACCATAAAAATGTTACATGAGAAACTACACAAAGGTGATACTAAGTAACCCCTCCAGTACCCTATCGTAAGATAGTGTGTGCTGGGTCTAGAAAGTAACAATTTAAACAGTAAAGTCAACTTCACTTCACTGCTCTTGGAAACAGTAGTTTTAAAATCTAAAAGACTTCCCTGTGCCACTGCACTGAAGGTGCTGTGTGACACTATGTAAAAATTATGCCTATGGAGTTTGTCAGACTCCATAAAACCAAAAGAGAAACACAAAGATCAAAATCACATTAAAATACATAAGGAAGTGGGAAAAAAGGGTCTCACTCTCTCCAGGTTAAAAATGAAAAGTCCTAACATCCATCAAAGTTGCTGGGGGTCTCTAAGGTAGAGAGGAATTAGCACATTTCTGAGAATTCTCCCTAACACTCGTCCCCCTGAGACTAAGGGGCAGGTGGATTTAATCCACCCCTGGATGAATCTCCTTACTCCAGTTGGTCATACTTTCTGGAGAGACCATCAGCATTTTGGTGATTACACCCTGATCTGTGTTTGATGGTAAAATCAAACCCCTGTAGGCTGATTGACCATCTTAACAATTTAGGATTCTCCCCCTTCATCTGCATTAACCATCTCAAGGGTTGGTGGTCTGTTTGAAATACAAAAGTAGGTCCATACAAGTATGGTCTAACCTTCTTCAAAGACCACACAATGGTAAAACAGTCATGTTTTATGGTTGCCCACCTTGTTTCAGGGTCCTTCAGTTTCCTACTGATGAAGCAGATTGGGTGTTCCCTGCCTTTCTCACCCAGCTGACTCAGAACTGCACCTATACCTGTATTGGAAGCATATGTTTGTACAATAAAAGATTGGTTGTAGTCAGAAGCTCTTAAGACTTGAGCTTGACAAAGGGCTTTCTTAAGTCCTTCAAATGCCTTAGTGCACTCCTCATTCCACGTGATCATCTTGGGGAATCTGGGTGAGGAGATCACATTCAAGGGAGATGCTATGGTCCATTGTTCTCAATGAAGTTCCTATAAAAGCATGTGAGACCTAAGAAGGCTCTCACATGGGTTTGAATGGTAGGAGTGCCCCAGTCCTGTACAGCATGCACTTTGCTAGGCAAAGACCTGATTTCACCTCCTCCTACCTCATGTCCAAGGTAGACCACTTTACTCTGACCAATTTGACATTTGCTAGCCTTTATGGTCAGATTGGCCTGCTCAAGAGCCTTTAAAACATATCCTAGGTGGTCAAGATGTTCTTTCCAAGTAGTGCTGAACACTGCAATGTCATCCAAGTGTGCCATGCAGAAGTCCTCCATCCCATTCAGAACATGATTAACCATTCTTTGGAATGTAGCAGGTGCATTCTTTAATCCAAAGGCATAACCTTAAACTGGTATAAGCCAACTGGGGTGGAGAATGCAGTTTTCTCCTTGGCATGGTCAGTGAGGACTATTTGCCAATAGCCTGACATGAGATCAAATGTGCTGAGTAACTTGGCTGCACCAGGTCTATCCACCAGCTCATCTGTCCTTGGCAAAGGATGGGCATCAGTCTTAGTGACTGCATTTAGAGCTCTATATTCCACACATAATCTCAACTCCTTGGATCCTGCTTTTGGTACTAACACAACTGGGCTAGACCATGGACTAGTAGAGGGCTCTATAACCCCGAGATCAAGCAAGTTCTTACATTTTCTGACATCCTGTAGCAGGTGCATTCTTTAGTCCAGAAGGCATAACCTTAAACTGGTAGAGGCCTCCTGGGGTTGAAAATGCAGTTTTCTCCTTGAAGTGCTCTGTCAGAGCTATTTTCTAATAGCTGTCACAACCCCCATCCCGAAGACCCCCTGGCCTACCTATGGGCCAAGGGAAGCCTTGACTCCAGCCCCCATTAAATCCAAATCTAGGCCTTCCTGGGGCTAGTCCTGGCGCCATTGGTGCCAGGCTCATACTTGAAAATGGGCTTGTGCTTGGGAACTACTTTTTTTTACTGTCATTCAATGTGGAAGCATCCACATAACCAGGCTCCTTGAAACCTGGCTTGCCGTATGATGGTTTTGGGTGTCGTACCTTGGAACTCTTTTACCTGGACTTCTTTCTTGAAGCTATATAACCCACACCCGACTGGATTGACACGCTTCGCGTTAGTTTGCAATCCTGCAATGTGACGCTCACCGTGTTCAGCTTCAGTCACGAACCTCGGAGGAACAGCATCTGCAGAAAGAGGAAAAAGACACGGTTAGAAAAGGTTGCAGCGTACCTGAATTTCATCGTTAGCGGTTCTCAGCTCCTCCGACTGTTATCCTGGAACCAGCGCTCCTCCGGATCGACGGACCTGCGGTAAGGAAGAAACAAGGCCTTAGACATTTGTTCAATTAACAAACTCTGCCCAAAGGCTTACCTTGCCAGCCGCTCCCCCAATCAGCATCATCTCGGGATTCTACACTCCGGCTGATCATCGCGACCTGTGAGGAAGAATAGTTAACAGGTTAGCAAAAGACAAGGCATCCTAGCGCAGTGCATAGCGTCTACTCTCCGCGTCAAGGCGCTCCAAAAACACCTACCCGTACCAGTGAACTCCGGAACCAGTTTCCGCCACGAATTGGACTTTTGCGTACCTAAAGAAGAGAAAAAGACATTGTTAGTTCCAGAAGGCATGCTAGGACAATAATCACCAAAGCAATAAGACCTACCTGTATAACCCAAGTCGGGCCGGCATCATTGAAGTAACTCGACCGCCGTTGCCCGCTGACCACAACGCACCCCTTCCAAGACAGCAGGATGGAGAACCCACCAACATCCAGAACAAGGCAGAATTCTTCCGCTGACTACCACTAGGCATCGCAAGGTGAGACATCTGGACCCCGATTGCTGGGTGGCGCCCACGTGGAACCAGGTGAGCGTAACAATAGCCTGATGTTCGGTCAAATGTACTGAGAAACTTGGCTGAACAAAGTTTGCCCACCAGCCCATCTGTCCTAGGTAAAGGATGGGCATCAGTCGTGGTGACTGCATTAAGAGCTCTATAGTCCACACAGAATCTCAACTCCTTGGATCCTGCCTTTGATACTAGGCTAACTGGACTAGACCATGGGCTAGTAGATGGCTTTATTACCCCGAGATCAAACATCTTGTTGACCTCTTCCTTTATGTGGGATCTTACATGGTCTGACAATCTGTAACCCCTGCTTTTGACAGGAAGACAGTCACCAGTGAGAATTTCATGCTGGCCCCAAAGGGCCAAGCCTGGCAAGAGTGAAAACAGAGGGGCAAACTGATTTAACAATATTTTGCACTCCTCCTGTTGTTCCAGAGTCAGATCAGAAGAGAGATTAACTCCTTCTATCTTTCCATCTAAAGGTTGTCCTCTGAGGAGCTCAGGCAGAGGTTCACTCACCTCCTCCTCCTCTTGAGCAGAGGCTAGAAGCAAAGCTCCAAGTTCTGGTCTAGAGACATAAGCCTTTAGTCGGTTGGTGTGAAAGACCCTGGGAGCCTCCTTAGGATTGCCTAAATCCACCAAATAATTGACCTTTCCAAGTTTGCCCACGTCCATGAAGGGTCCTTTCCATTTGTCCTTTAAGGCCTTCTGCCTTGTAGGTACCATAACAAGAACTAGCTGGTCTTGAGTAAACTCAACCATGTTGGCCTTCTGCTCATGCCAATGCTTCACCAGAGCCTGACCTGCTTTCAAGTTATCAGATGCTTCTGTCATCATGTGTGTCATTCTCCTTTGGAGACCTAACACATAGTCAGTGACTCTCACTGGCTTGTGCGAAGGAGCACTCTCCAACCCCTTCTTAATTCGGGCCAGTGGACCTCTAACTAGATGACTATAGAGACGCTCAAAGGGGCTGAAGCCAACCCCTTCCTGAGGGACTTCTCCATAAGCAAAGAGAAGGCATGGCAGTAGAAGGTCCCACTTTCTTCTAAGGGCTTCTTCTAAAACACCTATCATGCTCTTCATTGTTCTGTGAAACCTCATTACCAATCCATTGGTCTGGGGATGGTAGGCATTGAGAATGTGTAGGTGACTCTACAGTTTTCCCACATAGTCTGCATATAGTGGGACATAAAATTGGTCCCCCTGTCTGAGATAACCTCCTTAGGAAACCCCACCCTGGTAAAAAAAATACCAAGGAGGGCCTTAGCCACTGCCTGAGCAATAACAGTCCTCATAGGTTTGGCTTCAGGGTACCTGGTAGCATGGTCTACCACAACCAATATAAATCGGTTGCCTGAAGATGTGGGAGGGTTAAAGGGACCAACAACATCAACCCCTACCCTCTCAAAAAGGACTCCCACCACTGGGAGAGGCACCAAGGGTGCCACGTTCTTGGACCGACTCTTGCCAGAAGTCTGACAAGTGTGACAGCTTCTACAGAACTCATCTACATCAGACCCTATCTTAGGACAGTAGAAATATAGAGAAAGCCTTTCCTTGGTCTTCTTAAAACATATGTGACCAGACAAAGGAATCTCATGGGCTAACTGTGGAAACAGGGTCTCACCTCCTGGGGCACTACAAGTCTTCTGTAGTCTCCTGGGGTAGACTCAATAGGATCACTGTAAAGGAGGCCATCCTTCCAGTGCAGTCTGTGCTTCCCTGGCTCTTGCCCTTCCAGCTGGGAAGCTGCCTATTGGTGAAGTCCTTTAAGAGTAGGACACTCTCTTTGACATCTGACTGTCTTCTTCTAGCTCTGTGTCATCTGTAGCTGTTTCACCATCCTCTGGTTGAACCTCACACTCATCCTCAGCTGGTCGAGATGTCACAGGTGTGACTGTGGACTGTCGTCTCTGGGATGTCCTGGTTTGGTGCACAGGAGTTCTAGTTTTCTGGTTTCCTGAGACCTTAGGTTTCCCCTTTGTCTCTTTCTTCTTGGAATCAGAAGGTTGTCTTTCTTGTGGACTGGGAGTTATAGGTACTTCTGTAACTTCCCATTGAAAGTCCTTTAAAGTGAGCTCTCTGGCATTCCTAGTCTGCTTCCTTTTACTGTGAGGCCTGGGGCTGCTTCATACAACTCCAAGAACATTTAAGTCATTCCCCCACAGGACTCTCCCAGGCACCTCACTTTGTACACTGACAGGTATTATTACAGTCATATTGTTGCACTGGATGAGAGCTGGTAGTATAGGAACCATCTGTTATGCTCACCTGGTATCCACAGGGACGCCACTCAGCTGGGTTACTCGCTAGTATGCTTCTCAGCTTTGCCCTGATGCGGTCTGCGGGGAAGGTTCTTGTGGTAGAATTAGGCGTGCTCTCTGTCCTGCCTTCTTTGTAGGGGCGCGTTGTCTTTCATGGGCGAGTGCAGTCCAGATACTTCACTGACGCCGGCCCGTTTGATATTGTTTAGGTAGGTCTTATTGCTGTTCTTTAGTTTTGTAGCTATCCTGCACACCTTTCTTTGTTTAAAATGTCTCTTTTTTCTCCCTTAGGTATGTGGAGCTTCAGCACGGCGAACTGGCTTGGTTGAGCCCCGTTGGTAAAAGATGGCGCATTAAGAGCGCTATGATGCGGTAAGTAAGCGCTATGCGCAGCGCTGCAAAGTCTTGCCTTTGCTAACCTGTGTTTTCCTTCCTTATAGGTCGCGGTGTTCTTCAGTGCGAGTGAAATGTCCGGAGTGGTGCCAGCCGAGAGTCGACCAGCCTGCTAAGCCGTTTGCGCAGTTCGTAATTTCTAAATGTCTCTACAGCTTTCTTTAGTGTTGCCTCTATCTTCCTCTTTCAGGTCGTTCTTTCCGGGAGGCGTGAAGATTCGAGGAAGCTGTTCTCAGTAGATGAAGACTGCAGGTAAGATGCTGCTGCTAATGATGTTTCTTTTGTCTCCCTGCAGGTTCTGCTTCTCCGAGGTTCGAGAGAATAGCTGGACACGGTGAGCGTCACGTTGCAAGCTGCAAAGTAGCACAAAGCATGTTCTGCAGTCAGGGTGTGGTTTATATAGCCCAGGTAAAGTAGTACCAGGGAAAGTAGTTCCAGGCCTGCCACACCCAAAACACTAGACCGCATAGCTTGTTTCTTAGGAACCAAGCTATGTGGATGCCTCCATGTTGGCTGCCAATACAATAAAGTAGTTCCCAAGCACATTGTTGTTTATGGTGTATGAGCCTGGTGCCATAGGCGCCAGGACTGTCCCCATGAGGGCTTTTGAAGAGGATGCCAGGCTCTAGAGGCCCGAGTCCTCACTCCACCTGGCCAATGGGTTTGCCAGAGGGGGTTTTGGGTGAGGGTTGTGACACCATCTGGATAGGGCCTCCAACAAGCTTAGTGGGGCCTTTGGGTGCCTTAGCACATCCTCTGGTTTGAAAAAGGTTCATCCACCACTGTAATGCTGGCCCCTGTGTCTCTAAGGGCAGGGGTTTCCTGACCGTTTCCAAGTACACTGTCCTTGTAGTATTCTTTTGTGTTATCTGAAATAGAGTTATACACATCTACATTCTGCTGCTCCCATAGTGCCAGGGACACTAAAGACACACTGGCTGAGACTCCAACGGGGTCTTCAGCAAATACTTGAAAGTTTCCACTTGCCATATGAACTTCTGACTCAGGGATGAAGGCTAAGGAGGCAGTGGGGTCCCCTGAAGGTTTACCCTTGTATCTGGGATCCCCTTTCACATGGTCAGTTGACCCACAAGCATAACATTTACCAAATGTTTTGACAAATGTGGGCTTCGGCTGATCTCCCTCTGGTTTGGCACCAGAGGTTTCACTAGACTTACCTGGTTTCCCATATTGCTTACCCTTCTTAGATGTGTGGCCCTCTTTTGGGGGCAATATACCAGTAACATACAAATACACTTAAAGAATCCACACTATTAATATTTCTAAATCAGCAGATACCCTTTTTGGATGACAGACAGAAGTTTCAAACACCCTTCGGTGACTTTAGTAATAAGGACCCTGTGGACATTAATGTATCAGAGAACAGAAAGCTGCTTGTTTGGGAGTAGGGGATCAGAAGTTGCTGCGTTAGGCAGCGCAACTTGATTCCATGTTCTGCGTAGCTTCCTTTTCTCCAGTCTCCCGACGTCAGAGCAGGAAGTGTCTCGACGGGTCCAATGTGCTCGCCTGCAAGGAGAGCTGGGTTGCGTGGGTGGCTGCGGTGTCGGTGTGTCGGCCGCGCAACCTGGAGCTCTGCGCTTCACCTTCTTCATAGACTCTGGAGACTCAGAGCGTCGGACCATGGCTCCCATTTTAGCTGCTGTTCCGCGTCCGTGCTGACTGCTGAGGCTGCGGCGGAGGAGGCGGCTACCTACGGATTATGGGTCGCTGTATCTTCAGTGCAGAATGCCCAGCGCCAATGCTGGCTCTGTGATATAATGTGAGCAAGAGTCTCTTGTTGCCTCATAATCGTTCCTGGGGCGACTCCTGGGATGACTCCCTGGTGATTGTACTGGGTCTGATCTGGGACAGATCCAAGTCTCAGCTATGCCAACTACCAGATTGCTATCTTTGTTAAGCAAGGATATGGACACAGTCTGCTCCTTAGAGGTGGAACTGGTCTCCTCCCCGCAGACGTTTATTAATCAAACGAATGCGGGGAAGTTGTAGTTCATTCATCATTTCTTTCACCCTCTTCCACGACGGACCATCAAACGAGAGGCAAACATCTCTCGGAGGCGCTAGCATTAAGTGCCAAGAGATGCCAGATGCTCCAAAAGGAACAGAATCTTCTCTCAGAGCTGTTATGTAATAATATACAGCTAAATAACAATATTAACAATAGTGCTCGAGCCACATCTCCTCCATCTTGTGCTTCTCCTGAACGGCCCCACCTCTCTGAATTGCCCCACACGTTGGTGTCTTTTAGTGAACAATCAAGTAAGAAAACACCAGTAATCTCCAGCTGTGGGCAGTTACCCCTGTGGCTCACTCCAATTGGTCCGACTAAGGACCATTTGTTACAAGATCTTGGGGCATTCCCCAACTTGGAGGACCTTATTTCCTGGATGAAGGTAGTCGGGAGGAACTTATCTGAGTCTTTGTGCCCTCAGGACAGGAAAGCTTCACCAAGGAACTCAAACGGATCCCGTTGTTGCCACGCACTCGGTACCGCCTGCACAGAAAAAAGGAGTAGACTCCTCCATTAGCCTCGGCCCGGAAGTCCCATTAAAGGGTGCTTCATCGGTTAATAGGCCGGTGGCACCATTGATCAATACATCTCATAGGGATTTACGTCTCAAAAAACCTACAATGTCAAAAATCATCAATCCCACTTTGAGTAGTTTTGTACTGGACTCAAAAAACGTTATAATAACCAACGTAGAGAAATCAACTCATCATGAAACAAGGGAGGCCCTAAATAATAAAATCTTGGCCTGGCTTAACATTAAAGTGTCCCCTAACGTTGTTAGATCCTCAGATTTCAGGGTCCTGGGAAGAATTCCCATTGATGATTGGCATGGTGTGGACAATACCGAGATGCGGATCAAGTAGCTTACCTACGTTCCTTCACAGACTTTCTAATTGAACCACTTATCATCGATCTCAAGGATGAACATTGTATTGAACTGATTTCCCAGATGTAGCCATCTGTTACTGGTCTTCCCTACAAACTCTGGACTGTACTTTTCTGGACAGTAATAGCGCCTTTCTTATGTTACATGTTGTTTGTGATTCTCTGTATTGTGTGTTTTGTTGTGCCACCAGGCCTATGGGTCTATTGTGCGCGGTATAAATATAATAAAGTAAAAGTAAAGTAACGTATCACTGTTAGCATTTATTGATATTGATATTGATATTTTATTTCTATCGCCCTCGTACACAAGTGTTTCAGAGCGTGACAAGGCAAGGGAGGGCAACAGGGGAGAACAAAACAGCGATCTTACTAGGCCCAGTGACATTGAGAACACGCGAAGTGGGAGAGGGGGAGGGTAAAAGTGCATGGAAGGGGGAGAAGTGGAAAGTGTGAAGCAGAGGAGAAACAGATAGGCAGGGTGAGTAGGTGCCTGGGCCCAGAAGACAGAGGTTGGCCAGGTGCACGGTGCCAAGAGAGAACAGATCAGCAGGGGAGAGGGGGAGCGAAGGCAGAAGAAAAGAGGAAGGTCTTGAGGTGCTTCCGGAACCGGAGATGGTTCTCCTCAAGTTTGAGAGTGGCAGGGAGGCTGCCACTTTCTTGAAAAACGATTGTTTCTTTGAAAAACGCAGTTTCTTTGAAAAACGACTTGCCCTGCGGGAGTTAGAGGTACAGGAGTGAAGAGCTTGAGAGGGGAGGTATTTGCGTAGGGATAGCTTAAGGTATTTTGAACCCAGGCCCCAGAAAGCCTTGTAGACAATGCAGAGGGTTTTGAATTTAATCCTTGCTTCCACTGGGAGCCAATGGAGAGATTTCATATCTGGAGAGATACGATCCCAGGAATTGAGGCAAAGGGCAAGTCCTGCAGTCCTGTTCTGGATTAGTTGCAGACGGCGGAGAGTAGAGGCAGGTAGATTTAGAAAGATGCTGTTACAATAGTCCAACCCAGAGATAGGAATATCACAAGCTTTTGGGGGAAGGAGAGGAAAGGCAGAGTACCTCTGAGGAGGTACCGTAGGAATTTTAACTTTTTAGAGACCTCAGAGAAGTGGGCGGAAAAGGAAAGCGTGGAGTCAAAGATGAGCCCGCGGTTCTTAACCTCACCGGTGGGGGTAGGAGGAGGGCCAAGGGAAGCTGACCAGAGAGTGAGGGGGAAAGGATGGTGAAGGTGTGCCGATGAGGAGGATCTCCATCTTGCTGGCATTTAGACACAGATCACTGGCTGCACACCAATCTTGAATGGCAGTAAGACAATCAGAGATGAGAGAGGGAAGGAGGTGGCCGAAGGCAGTCTGAAAATGAGTTGTGTGTCATCAGCGTAGCACTCGAAATTTGAGCAGAAAATGGCAATGCAGTGGGCGAGAGTTGCCAGGTATTGGTTGAAAAGCCAGGGCGAGAGGTTTGACCCCTGTGGAACACCACAGGTAGAGAGTAAGATAGATAATAGGAAGGACCCAAGTTGGACCTGGGAGGGCAAATCAGAGAGGAAAGAGGTCAGCCAGGCCAGAGCCTGATCAGTGATTGTTAGGGAGAATTGTACAGAATGGCTAATTTCCCTTACCTACTGAATCCTTCAGCAGCTTTGCTGGATTTCTAGGATTTACTTTTTTCACCTGGTAAGAGTGTGAGCCTTTTTCCCCACTCTTATATGTGTTTTGTAGTGTGTTTTACATTTTTTGTGTTCATAGACTGTCGAGTCTCACCTACTACATAGGCATAATCTTTTTACTGAGTGTCACACACCCTTTGTTTCAGGCTTCCCACTTTAAACTCCATTTTTTGGGAATGACTACTGTCTCCCAGAACATGTAAAGTTGCCATTGACTTTATTAGTCTTTTTAAATTCACAGACCCAGTACAAACTATCTTCCATAGAGTACTGGAAAAGGTTAATAGTTATCCCCTTTTGTCTGTTTCTCATGGAACATTATTTCGTTCCCCTTTCTTTAAGATTTGGCTGGTGGCAGTGGTATCTACCATTTATTTCCTACCGCGGGCTAGGAAAATAGCCTTGGTACTGTTTTAGGCTTTGTTAGTAGCCTCCAACTTTAATCCGCTGGATCCCTTTTCATTTTATTTGGTTCCAGCTGGGTTTATTTGCCATTTCTTCTTGTAAAGGTCTTTCTCGTGTTTTACTCTGCACGCCAAACCAAGTTTGGTTCCTTTGTTTGCCATCCTTTGGCGGGCTTCTGCCTCCTTAGGTGCCTGAGTGTCTGGATGGACAGGATGTGAGGGAGGGGTTTTAGGCCCCCTGCAAAGGGTCTCCTTGGAGACCCAAGTCACACTCTTGTTTGATTGGCTAGGTGACTATCCTGCCTGGGCAGCCACTCTGCTGTGTGATTGACAGTCAGGCTGTGTGAATGGGGGAAAACTGCATAAAAAGCAGGTCTCTGGGACTTGGAAGGCAGAGTCGCCACTGGATCGAGAGAACCAAAGAGAAGCTGAAGGAAGAGGACTACTGCAACTACTGAACCTCCCGGTGAAGCCCTCCTACGGGTCCGAATCTCCTAAACTTCGACGACATAGAAGATCTGCAAGGAATGTTCTTCCCTTGAGATGGTGGGAACAACCAGTTCGCCAAACACCAAGCAAGGCCTCCCTACCCTAGTCGAATTTGCTGTGCATTGCTGCAGTGAACCAGATAGCCAGGAGGACCGGACCCTGTTTGGGTTTTAAGGAGCGCACCTTTTATTTGTCGCTTTGCTCTGCTACTGGTTTATTCCCTTGCCAGTGCAGGACCCTCCAGTCTTCCTCCTTCTTGTCAGTCCGACAGTCGCTTCAGGAACCGTGAGCCTGCAGGACCTGCAAGGAACTTCTGCCTCAGCTCCAGCATTCTTCTTCTACTAAGGTACTGTTCAAATCCGGTCGTTCGTTCCGTCCGACAGCAGTGAAAGTGTTTGAAATCTTTCGCTAATACGAGGGCTTGTCCTTCTCTACTCTTCTACATAACTTTTCTTCCCATGAACTTCATTGTAGCAAGCCTTTTCTAGATTGCCCTACCTACTTACTTGTTGGTGCTGCTTGATTTTGAGTAACCTTGGCCCTCATTCCGAGGTTGGTGCTAGTCATGGTGCTATTAGTGCCATGACTATCACCAATAACGGTACCGCCACTGACTTGGTGGTATGGGGACTTACCGGTCTATCCTGATCTTTGCGGGACCAGTAAGTGCCCATTTGAAAAGCCATTCCCCATTCCCATTTGAGCCCCCATAGGGCTGAATGGGAAGGGGGAAGGCATCAAAACGGTACCGCAAATTGCAGTACCGTTATTGAACCCGGTATCCCTTTGCGGGTCCTGTCCATAACGCCTGGTAAAACCAGGCATAAAGGGAGGGAGGGACCTGCAAATGGACCTCGGAATAGGGCGCAAAGGGATTACCAACACCGGTGTCATTACCAGTGCCGGTATCCCTTTGCGCCCAGGTCGTAATGACCCCCCTTGTCTTTCCCTCCCTTTTTAAATTGCTGGAATGCCAGCTTGCTCACACTTCATTTTGAGCTTAACTTGTCCAGAAGTCATTGGGTGGTGTGTAGTGAATTAAGATTGTGATTTTCTGCTGCTTTATATTAGTGAACTGTTTTAATACTGGTGGTGTAAATCAATGTTTATTATTTTACTCAGAAACCTTGAGTCAGTGTTTGTTTGAACCATAGCAATTGGTGTCCTTTGTGTAACTTCTGATACGCTCACTTTACTCTTGAGAGAAGTCTGGCTGCTCAGCCATCCCTACCACTTTACTGTGTAGTACAGGCTTGTACCAAAGGTGAAATTGTACTTGCGCTTGTAGTCTTAATTGTGTATAGTGTTCCAAAAGGGTATTGCATATGATTCTGCCTAACACTGGTGTACAGTGGTTAGGATAAAGTATAGTGATTACACTTAGAGTGCTGCTATTACCTTGGATCAACTAACCACAAGGCTAAACACCACTAAAAAGCAATTTTTATCATGCATGATATGGAAAGCTACAGTCAGGAGACCCTCCTTAGTTACACTGTTGATTATCTGAAAAATCTGTGTAGAGAAAGGCATCTCTCTGTTAAAGGCAAAAAGTCAGAATTAATTGAAAGGTTGTTAGAGAAACAATGTCTGGAGAGTGTGTCTGAAATACCTAACCCTCCAGCAAATGTGGAAAATAATGAGGATGATAATGTGTCAGATATTATTGATGAGTTAGATGAGGCAGATGTGTCTCACAATGTAGGCCTTACTGCTCCTCTACCTGCTCAGCAACCTCAACCTGTGTCCAGTGGGACCCCATTAGGTCCTATACTCAGTCCTGAACTCATTGCTCTAAACAAGATGAGGCATGAAGTGTAATTCAAACATATTAATGCTCAAACTGAACAAAAGCATCAAGAACTTAAGCTTAGAGAAATGGAGATGAAACATGCCTTAGAAATGAACAAGTTGTCTATTGAAAATGCTTTTCTCCCAGAGTCTTCTAGGTCTTCCAGTCCGAAGAGACCCCACATGCCTAAAGAAATTGGTGGTATGTATGGGGCTAAGCTTGATGTTTTGGATTGGTTGGCAATGTTTGAGTATAACTGTGCAGGAGGGACCCCAGCCGGCCCATAGGACTGAGGATTTCCCAAATAGCACTTTAAGATAGAATAGCAGCACCCGCGAGATGGATGGGGGTGCAGATTCATACTCAAGCGTCAAATCAATAATGACAACTCAATGGTTTGGCAAAGGGGGTCCGTTTAATGACAAGTGCAAAAAACAGGGAGTTATGAATATCAGCTGTTGCTTGATCTTTCTTCTCGCTGCAACTCCAATGAGCTTCACAAAAATCACATCCTTTATACTAAAAACTTGTCATCTCTGACGTGAAACGCTAAAAATGTTGCATGCAATTCTATTGGTTATAGGAAGGTAACTTTACTATAGGTACTATATCTGTATATGGTAACGGGGAGAGGGGATTGGATAGACAATGTCAGGTGGGGCAACTAAGCCCTTCCTTCAAAATGCCTACTGTGAACATCACTAAAAGTACAACATCTCATTGGTTCTACAGAATATAGGATCCTAGATTACTTGGTACATTGTGATTGGGTTGATACCACGTCATCTTCTACTTTTCACCTTTGCTTAGCAGCATGCAGAATGGTCGTCCAGGTGCATGGTTCCCGTCAGCTCCCCTAGCCTCCCACCAACCAGTTTCACCATTCATCACTGACCCACTGGCCATGTGCCAATTAGTATCTAATTTGTAGGCCTCGATGCTGCCTCTCTGTCTGGGAGAACTCGGATATCTGTGCATGGCTCAAGGCTGCGCATAGATGTGAAGGCCCCAACTCTTCTTACTTGGCAGGTCACGTGCTTTAGGCACCGTGAAAATATCTCTGTTTCCATGCAATTTGTATATTTGATTTTTAGCTTTCTGCCCACCAAATGCATTCTGCTGCTTATCTCGACTCCTTTGAACAGGATACTCTGCTCTTGCATCGAACGATCTTAATCGACGGATTCGGTATGATCACTTCATAAGCAGAAGCTCTCTGAGATGTCAAGCGTGCTCGACATACAACGTCATTGAGCATTCCATCACAATGGTTGTCGCTTTGTCTATGGAGAACGCTGTGGCAGCTAAACTTTGTTCGCAAGGGAAGTGACGTCTCATCACTGGGTCCAAATTCCCACTTTAATATTCTAGGGGCTTTTACCCCAATGTGGTTCTCTGTGTGAGTACTGTCAGCATGACGCTGCCATTCGTGTGTGAGAACAGGCAGAATCCCTCTGCATAGTTGGGAATCCCTAAAACTGGTGCCGTGCAAATGGTTTTCTTGAGTTCAATAAACCCTTCCTCCATGGTCTCGGACCACACATTTTTTTCTTTCGTCACCTGTGCCTTCTTTAGGGCCTGTAACAAGGGTTTGGTATATGAGCTGTAGTCAAAGACCAATGCTCTGACATAATTACAAATACCTAGAAAGCTCTGCATCTGTTTTATTGTGTGTGGCTTGGGTGTGTTCAATATGGCGTCAGTCCTTTCCGGGGTAACTCTTCTCCCCCCGTGTGAGATCAGCTGGCCTATATACAACACTTCTTGCTGGCAATATTGTAACTTTCCTTTGTCCACTTTATATCCTTTCTCAGCCAGTATAGTCAATAGCTGAAAAGAATCATGTGTGCACTTTTCCTCTGTGGTGCTACAAATTAAGATGTCACCTACATATTGCAAGACAACACTCTCTGATGCAATATTGCTTAAGTCCATCTGTAGGACTCTATTGAAAATTGAGGGAGACTCACAGTACCCCTGGTGTAACCTCGTGCTTTTCAGACGCATCTGTCTAAAGGTAAATGATATCAGATCTTGTGATTCTCAGTGCAGTGGGATTGAGAAAAACACATGTTTCAAGTCAATCACTGTGAAATATTTTGCCTCAGCAGGTATATTGTATATATTGGGACTAAAGGGAACTCGGCCTCTACAATATCGTTTATCGGGCGTAGATCTTGAATTAGCCTCCAAGACCCTCCCTTTGAGTCTTGACAGGATAAACTGCGGTATTGCATGACGACTATGATGTCACTAAGATGCCCTGTTCCATCATAGCCAAAATTGTCTTTAAAATTCCCTCATCTGCCTTATTCAAATATTTCTGGTTCCAGTGGGATAGCTCTCATGGCTGTGTGTCCTGCGTATGCTCTAATAATCTCACATACGTTTAAAAAGTGCATTCCTGGAGTCGCGCATACTGTGCCCTTCTCTGTGAACGAGATGGTCATGTTTAACTTTGTCATTAAGTCTCGTCCCAATATATTTACTGGGGTTTGCCTTGAATATAACAGTGGCACATTCATGTCACATTCTCCTATAGAGACTGTAGGTGTGTCTTTAAAAGGAACACGATTTGTTGTTCCTGTGAAGCCCTGAGTGTTTATAGCATCGCCGGACAAGGAAAACTTGCCTTCGCATATGCACGAGCGTGTCGCACACGTGTCAACTAAGAAGGAATATTCTTTATCCCCTATAACGACATCCACCCTTGGTTCCTGGTGAGAGTCTGGTGTCACTAATAGGATAGAACACATCAGATTTCCCAGTGAGCTGTCCTAGTCCATATACAATTTTGTCCCATTTTGCATGAATGGTCTTCCCCCATCACCAGTGTTAACTCTTAAACCATCGTTCACAGCCTGACTATACTTGTTGTTTGTGACATTTGCATCGGTGACTGTTGGGACTGTCCCTGTGGCCAATTTATCAAATTTGGAGGTTGCAAGCTTTGCTGTGCTCCTGGCGTTTGTGGTTGTACCGTGTGATTTTGCGCAACTCCATTTCCTCCCTGTTGTAATAACACAGGTGGAATCACCATACCTGCCCTGGTTCATTGGTCATTTTTCACCATGCCTTGACTTCTTTATGTTTGTGCTAGATGCCCTGTCATCCCACACACCCAATTTATTGGCGGTGGTCTGATTATTTGCCCATTTTACATATCCTGACTTCCATATTGCATGTTTTGGAAACCTCCCGGATTACTCTTCCATCCTCTTCCTCGAAAGCCTCTCCCTCTGGGGAAAACCCATTATTGCCCTGATTACCCTGCTGTTGGTTATTGGCCTGCTGCATGTTTGATCCATCTGTGTTAGTTATCATTGCCCCTTCAATGGCATATTTTGACAATTTCTTCTGCACTAATTTCGCCTCCCCACCTTTTCGTGTAGCCTCTATTTTGCGATTCTTCTCTTGCAGCAGCCTGCAATACTGAGCTATGGTCAACTGTATTTCAGACCACGGTTTGGCCTCAATTCCTACTAATTTCTTTAGCTGCTTCTGTACCTAATCTAGCCGCCATTGGCATAATACATGGTAGAACACGGGTATAGATTTCCCCCAGGATTCCCACGTTTCAATTCCCCACACGTCTTGGAAATTCTGAAGTAAAGCAAAGGGTCTTCTGACTCCTTCATTTTCCCTGACATTATAGCTCCCATGTCAGAAGTATCCGCATATAGTGATCATAATTCTTTCCATACCGCAGCTCTGCAATTGTTAAACGGTGCTCCGTCATGCACGGTATTAACTGTTGTCACACCAGAGTAACATGCGCGTGTCCACACATCATCAGCTCTATCACCGAGTATGGCGATTAAAAGACCCTTGATATCCACTATAGCTAATGTATTCCCTCTCGTCATTTTTTCTAACTCATGTATCCATTTTCCGGCTCCCAAAGTCAGCATTAGAAGTTTGTTTTTCAGGTTTTCCCGATCCATGTGTGGCCATGGAATATAATGTGGTCTCGCTCCCCCTTTCTCGAGCAATGGAAATTGGGATGCATAGTCATCTCTCTATTCTCTCATTGTTTTTCTATCTACTGCAGGAGTGGTATTCTCGCATCGCCACCTACCTGGTAATGTACTCTGTCGGCTCACATAGTGTGGTGGAGACACCCCCCTCTGACCGTACAATATTTCTTCGCGTCGGCCTGAATGTGTGGCTGATTCTGATGCCCTCGGCGCAGACACACTAGAATCCGACCATCTTATTCCCTTTCCCCTTGAGAAGCGTCTTTCGCGTCTTCTCTTGTCTTCCTTTTCCTCACATTGCTCTCTTTCTGCATCTGACATTACCTCCGCCCAACTTGTGCAACTTCTCGCATCCTCCTTGTTCTTACTGATTTCCAACCTATCTAGGGATAGCTCTCTATTCTTACTATTTAGGGAGACGTCCCCAGCATCATAAAGCTGAGTGCTCTCCAGGTGCTCATCCTCCCCTTCTTGGGATACTTGTTCTAGCCCCATCTCATCGTATATACTATTGATCGTCTCTCCAATGCTTCTGGTGTCGAAGTCATCCTCGATATTTGCCCTAGACATGCCTGGTACTGAATCGTACTCAGGAAACAATTCTTTGATGCCTTCCCACTCTACTACTGGATCAGGTTTTTGAACATCTCTTTCCAGATATTGAAGATCGTGTGGCCTCTGTCTCCACTTACGTTCTATGTCATCATTACATTCTCTGCACCTCCTTGCTTCTTTTCTGACCCTATCTTCTTCCTCTTTCTTTGCATTTCTAAATTCATTTACCCTTCATATTTCCTCATCCCTTTGTCTCTTTATTCTTATCTCCCATTGCTTTTGCTCATGTTCTATTCGCCTTCGTTTTTTTCTGTCTTGATCGTTAGATGCTCTCTGTTTATGATCCCGTTGTCTTTCTTGCTCTTTGTGATATAACTGCTCTCGTCTCTGCCTATCTTCTTTCCCAATTTTTTCGTCTCTCAATCCTTTTTCCTGTTCCTTCTCCTTTCTCTGTACATCGTCTAACTTCTCATTTCGATTTGTGTCTTCAATGCTTTAACCATCGAGTTTCAATAGAATCTGACCTCCCATTTATTAGTTCTGTGTGAATGCTATCTCATCAGTTCCATCCTTATTTCCTTTCCATCTTTTGCCTTCTCTCACTGTATCGGGAGATGTGCTTGCTTGTGCCTGGTATTTCCTCTCGTTTTTGCATCTCTCCTTGTCCCTTGGGACCTTGGAGGCGATATCTCTACCTCTGTCTTTGTCTGGGCTTTCATCACTACTTTGCATAGGTGACTCATATGCCGGGTTGCTGTACCCCGTCGCTGCTTTAAGCTCTCTTAGTGGGTGTAATCCTTCGTCCTTGCAGACTTTGGTTTTTTGTTTCGGACGGGGTGGGTGGCGCGAAGGTATCTCACCCCCCGCTGTACATACGTTAAGTATCCAATCTAATGGTGGCTCCTTCTCCTTATCCTCTTGGTACATCTTCCAAAGCTCTAAACTAGCTAGGCGTTTATCTAACTTTTTACCTTTGTATGTGGCATGCAAATATGTCATCATGTGCTGTAGGGCCGCTTTAGACAGCGATCCACCCAGGGGCTATGGCATAAACATTTTGTTTGTGGTTCGTTTAACCCATTCTACACTGTACTTTTTCAGCTTGGGTGCATGTTTTGGCAACTGTTTGCACAGATGTACTAATGGAGTCATATCCTCCATGCTTAAATCTGTTCCCCTATCCTTCATATAACACTTGTTATGCCCTTCTGTTTCTTTAAACAACTCCAACAATATGAACGAGCACCAATCGTCGCAAGCTTCAATCCTGTTTTTTCCACAAAATTATACTTCCTTTTTCAATAAACAAATATCAATTCGTATTACACAGTATCTCAGTTACTCAATCGCGTAATTTTTTATGCTCGTTCCTTAATGGAAAAAATGTCATCCTATGACGTCACAACCCAAAACACATAAAACAAACGTTAACAGACTAGACAAACTCCAGCTGGCTACACAGACCTCTGCCCCTACTCTTACCCCGACTTGGGGTGTAAGCCCATCCCTTTCAAAGCGTCTTTAACCGCTGTGCTTTTCTATTTATTCCTATTTTATTTAGGACTATGGATGCTGGCTTCTTCTAACCGCTATATTAAACATAGGAATTTAGCCGTATACTTTCTCTTCTCTGGTGTCTTCCCTGGTATTCCCCTTTTTTCTCAGGTATCCTCCTGGTATCCCCCTCTTCTCGGGTGTCCTCCGCAGTATTCTTATCCACTACTTGTTCACCCCTTGAGTCTCTATTTCCTTCCCCATATATATATATATATATATATATATATATATATATATATATACATATATATATATTCAGTAAAAACACTTTGTTAAAGGGACGTTATGGTTAAGTTGCGCTACTAAAAACCTATGAAATTCATTATAAAAACTTTGTTAAAGGGACATTATGGTTCCAAGTAAAACCAAAAAACCCTTCAAATTCGCCAGTTATGGTAAGCTAAGCAACCATAACTCGTGCCACCACCGTGCACTGCTAAGCCTAACACCCAGGACATCAAAGATGACATCACAAATGTCATTGATGACATCACATGTGCATTTACCTTACATGAAAAGTCTGAGCGGGGGTGGGGGGAAGAAGGGAGACATGGGGCATGAGCAGGGGGTGGGGGGAAGAAGGGAGACACGGGGCATGAGCGGGGGGGAAGAAGGGAGACACGGGGCATGAGCGGGGGTGGAAAGAAGGGAGACACAGGGCATGAGCAGGTGGTGGAAAGAAGGGAGACATGGGGCATGAGAAGGGGGGTGGGGGGAAGAAGGGAGACACTGGGCATGAGCGGGGGGTGGAGGGGAAGAAGGGAGACACGGGGCATGAGAAGGGGGTGGAAAGAAGGGAGACACAGGGCATGAGCGGGAAAGAAGGGAGACATGGGGCATGAGCGGGGGGTGGGGGGAAGAAGGGAGACACGGAGCATGAGTGGGGGGTGGGGGTGAACAGGGGAGACACGGGCCATGAGCGGGGGAAAAGGAGGGGAACAGACACGGAGCATGAGCGGGGTGGGGGGAAGAAGGGAGACACGGGGCATGAGCGGGGGGAAAAGGAGGGAGACAGACACGGGGCATGAGCGGGGGGGAAAGGGAGAGATGGGGCATGAGCGGGGGTGGGCGGAGGAAGGGAGACCCAGGGCATGAAAGGGGGTTGGGGGAGAAGAAGGGGGGCATGAGCGGGGGGTGGGGGGAAAGAAGGGAGACACGGGGCATGAGCGGGCAGTGGGGGGTAAAGATGGGAGACACGGGGCATGAGGCATGAGCGGGGGGTGGGGGGGAAAGAAGAGAGACACGGGGCATGAACGGGGGGGTGGGTTGGAAGAAGGGTTGCCTTGAATATAACAGTGGCACAACAGTGGCACAGTCATGTCACATTCTCCTATAGAGACTGTAGGTGTGTCTCTAAAAGGAACACGATTTGTTGCTCCTGTGAAGCTCTGAGTGTTTATAGCATCGCCGGACAAGGAAAACTTGCCTTCGCATATGCACGAGCGTGTCGCACACGTGTCAACTAAGAAGGAATATTCTTTATCCCCTTTAACGACATCCACCCTTGGTTCCTGGTGAGAGTCTGGTGTCACTAATAGGATAGAACACATCAGATTTCCCAGTGAGCTGTCCTAGTCCATATACAATTTTGTCCCATTTTGCATGAATGGTCTTCCCCCATCACCAGTGTTAACTCTTAAACCATCGTTCGCAGCCTGACTATACTTGTTGTTTGTGACATTTGCATCGGTGACTGTTGGGACTGTCCCTGTGGCCAATTTATCAAATTTGGAGGTTGCAAGCTTTGCTGTGCTCCTGGCGTTTGTGGTTGTACCGTGTGATTTTGCGCAACTCCATGTCCTCCGCAGTATTCTTATCCACTACTTGTTCACCCCTTGAGTCTCTATTTCCTTCCCCATATATATATATATATATATATATATTCAGTAAAAACACTTTGTTAAAGGGACGTTATGGTTAAGTTGCGCTACTAAAAACCTATGAAATTCATTATAAAAACTTTGTTAAAGGGACATTATGGTTCCAAGTAAAACCGAAAAACCCTTGAAATTCGCCAGTTATGGTAAGCTAAGCAACCATAACTCGTGCCACCACCGTGCACTGCTAAGCCTAAAACCCAGGACATCAAAGATGACATCACAAATGTCATTGATGACATCACTGATGACATCACATGTGCATTTTCCTTTCATGAAAAGTCTGAGCAGGGGTGGGGGGAAGAAGGGAGACATGGAGCATGAGCAGGGGGTGGGGGGAAGAAGGGAGACACGGGGCATCGGGGCAATGAGCGGGGGGGAAGAAGGGAGACACGGGGCATGAGCGGGGGGTGGAAAGAAGGGAGACACAGGGCAGTGAGCAGGTGGTGGAGTGGAAAGAAGGGAGACATGGGGCATGAGAAGGGGGGTGGGGGAAGAAGGGAGACACTGGGCATGAGCGGGGGGTGGAGGGGAAGAAGGGAGACACGGGCATGAGCGGGGGGTGGAAAGAAGGAGACACAGGGCATGAGTGGGAAAGAAGGGAGACATAGGGCATGGGTGGGGGGAAGAAGGGAGACACGGGGCATGAGCGGGGGGTGGGGGTGAACAGGGAGACACGGGCCATGAGCGGGGGGAAAAGGAGGGAGACAGACACGGAGCATGAGCGGGGGTGGGGGTGAACAGGAGAGACACGGGGCATGAGCGGGGGTAGGGAAGGTGGGGCCCCCACCCCCGCTTATGCCCCGTATCTGCCCTGTACCAACAGGGCAGACACAGGGCATGAGCGGGGGGTGGGGGGAAGAGGGGAGACACAGGGCATGAGCGGGGGGTGGGGGGTGAAGGAAGGGAGACACGGGGCATGAGCGGGGGGAAGAAGGGAGACACGGGGCATGAGCAAGGGGTGGGGGGAGAAGGGAGACACGGAGCATGAGCGGTGGGTAGGGGGGAAGAAGGGAGACATGGGGCATGAGCGGGGGAGAAGGAAGACACGGGGCATGAGCAGGAGGTGGGGTAAGAAGGGAGACACGGGGCTAGAGCGGGGGTGGGGGAAGAAGGGAGACACGGGCATGAGCGGGGGTGGGGGGGGAAGAAAGAAGACATGGGATATGAGCGGGGGTGGGGGGTGGAAAGAAGGGAGACACGGGGCATGAGCGGGGGGTGGGGGGAGAAGGGAGACACGGGGCATGAGCCGGGGAGGGGGGGAAGATGGGAGACACGTGACATGAGGCATGAGCGGGGGGTGGGGAGGAAAGCAGAGAGACACAGGGCATGAACGGGGGTCGGAGGGATGAAGGGAGACACACAGCATGAGCGGAGGTGGGGGGGAAGAAGGGAGACACGGGGCATGAGCGGGGGGTAAAAGGGAGACATGGGACATGAGCGGGGGGTGGGGGGGAGAAGGGAGACATGGGGTATGAGCAGGGGGGGGGGGAAGAAGGGAGACACGGTGCATGAGCGGCGGGTGGGGGGACGAAGGGAGACACGGGGCATAAGCGGGGGGTGGGGGGACGAAGGGAGACACGGGGCATAAGCGGGGGTGGGGGGTAAAGGAGGGAGACACGGGGCAAGAGCGGGGGGTGGGGGGGTACAGGAGAGAGACACAGGGCATGAGCTGGGGGTGGTGGGAACAGGGCAGACACAGGGCATGAGCGAGGGGTGGGGGGAAAGAAGGGAGACACGGGGCATGAGCGGGGGGTGGGGGGAAGAATGGAGACACAGGGCATGAGCGGGGGGTGAAGAAGGGAGACACGGGGCATGAGCGGGGGGAAAGAAGGGAGACACGGGGCATGAGAAGGGGGTGGGGGGAAGAAGGGAGACACGGGGCATGAGCGGGGGGTGGGGGGAAGAAGGGAGACACGGGGCATGAGCTGGGGGTGGGGGAAGAAGGGAGACACAGGGCATGAGCGGGGGGTGGGGGGTGAAGAAGGGAGACACGGGGCATGAGCGGGGGGAAGAAGGGAGACACGGGGCATGAGCAAGGGGTGGGGGGAGAAGGGAGACACGGAGCATGAGTGGTGGGTAGGGGGGAAGAAGGGAGACATGGGGCATGAGCGGGAGAGAAAGGAAGACACGGGGCATGAGCAGGAGGTGGGGGTAAGAAGGGAGACACGGGGCTAGAGCGGGGGGTGGGGGGAAGAAGGGAGACACGGGGCATGAGCGGGGGGTGGGGGAAGAAAGAAGACATGGGATATGAGCGGGGGGTGGGGGGTGGAAAGAAGGGAGACACGGGGCATGAGCGGGGGGTGGGGGGAGAAGGGAGACACGGGGCATGAGCCGGGGATGGGGGGGAAGATGGGAGACACGTGACATGAGGCATGAGCGGGGGGTGGGGAGGAAAGCAGAGAGACACAGGGCATGAACGGGGGGTCGGAGGGATGAAGGGAGACACACAGCATGAGCGGAGGTGGGGGGGAAGAAGGGAGACACGGGGCATGAGCGGGGGGGTAAAAGGGAGACACGGGACATGAGCGGGGGGTGGGGGGAAAAGAAGGGAGACACGGGGCATGAGCAGGGGGTGGGGGGAGAAGGGAGACATGGGGTATGAGCGGGGGGAAGAAGGGAGACACGGGGCATGAGCGGGGGGTGGAAAGAAGGGAGACACAGGGCATGAGCAGGTGGTGGAGTGGAAAGAAGGGGAGACATGGGGCATGAGAAGGGGGGTGGGGGAAGAAGGGAGACACTGGGCATGAGCGGGGGTGGAGGGGAAGAAGGGAGACACGGGGCATGAGCGGGGGGTGGAAAGAAGGGAGACACAGGCATGAGTGGGAAAGAAGGGAGACATAGGGCATGGGTGGGGGGAAGAAGGGAGACACGGGGCATGAGCGGGGGGTGGGGGTGAACAGGGGAGACACGGGCCATGAGCGGGGGGAAAAGGAGGGAGACAGACACGGAGCATGAGCGGGGGTGGGGGTGAACAGGAGAGACACGGGGCATGAGCGGGGGTAGGGGAAGGTGTGGCCCCCACCCCCGCTTAAGCCCGTATCTGCCCTGTACCAACAGGGCAGACACAGGGCATGAGCGGGGGGTGGGGAAGAAGGGAGACACAGGGCATGAGAGGGGGGTGGGGGTGAACAGGGGAGACACGGGCCATGAGCGGGGGGAAAAGGAGGGAGACAGACACGGAGCATGAGCGGGGTGGGGGTGAACAGGAGAGACACGGGGCATGAGCGGGGGTAGGGGAAGGTGTGGCCCCCACCCCCGCTTATGCCCGTATCTGCCCTGTACCAACAGGGCAGACACAGGGCATGAGCGGGGGGTGGGGGAAGAAGGGAGACACAGGGCATGAGAGGGGGGTGGGGGGTGAAGAAGGGAGACACGGGGCATGAGCGGGGGGAAGAAGGGAGACACGGGGCATGAGCAAGGGGTGGGGGGAGAAGGGAGACACGGAGCATGAGCGGTGGGTAGGGGGAAGAAGGGAGACATGGGGCATGAGCGGGGGAGAAGGAAGACACGGGGCATGAGCAGGAGGTGGGGGTAAGAAGGGAGACACGGGGCTAGAGCGGGGGGTGGGGGGAAGAAGGGAGACACGGGGCATGAGCGGGGGGTGGGGGGAAGAAAGAAGACATGGGGATATGAGCGGGGGTGGGGGGTGGAAAGAAGGGAGACACGGGGCATGAGCGGGGGGTGGGGGGAGAAGGGAGACACGGGGCATGAGCCGGGGATGGGGGGGAAGATGGGAGACACGTGACATGAGGCATGAGCGGGGGGTGGGGAGGAAAGCAGAGAGACACAGGGCATGAACGGGGGGTCGGAGGGATGAAGGGAGACACACAGCATGAGCGGAGGTGGGGGGAAGAAGGGAGACACGGGGCATGAGCGGGGGGGTAAAAGGGAGACACGGGACAGGACGGGGGGTGGGGGGAAAAGAAGGGAGACACGGGGCATGAGCAGGGGGTGGGGGGAGAAGGGAGACATGGGGTATGAGCAGGGGTGGGGGGGAAGAAGGGAGACACGGTGCATGAGCGGTGGGTGGGGGACGAAGGAGACACGGGGCATAAGCGGGGGGTGGGGGGTAAAGGAGGGAGACACGGGGCAAGAGCGGGGGGTGGGGGGTACAGGAGAGAGACACAGGGCATGAGCTGGGGGTGGTGGGAACAGGGCAGACACAGGGCATGAGCGAGGGGTGGGGGGAAAGAGGGAGACACGGGGCATGAGCGGGGGGGTGGGGGGAAGAATGGAGACACAGGGCATGAGCGGGGGTGAAGAAGGGAGACACGGGGCATGAGCGGGGGGAAAGAAGGGAGACACGGGGCATGAGAAGGGGTGGGGAAGAAGGGAGACACGGGGCATGAGCGGGGGGTGGGGGGGAAGAAGGGAGACACGGGGCATGAGCTGGGGGTGGGGGGAAGAAGGGAGACACAGGGCATGAGCGGGGGGTGGGGGGTGAAGAAGGGAGACACGGGGCATGAGCGGGGGAAGAAGGGAGACACGGGGCATGAGCAAGGGGTGGGGGGAGAAGGGAGACACGGAGCATGAGTCGTGGGTAGGGGGGGAAGAAGGGAGACATGGGGCATGAGCGGGGGAGAAGGAAGACACGGGGCATGAGCAGGAGGTGGGGGTAAGAAGGGAGACACGGGGCTAGAGCGGGGGGTGGGGGGAAGAAGGGAGACACGGGGCATGAGCGGGGGGTGGGGGGAAGAAAGAAGACATGGGATATGAGCGGGGGGTGGGGGGTGGAAAGAAGGGAGACACGGGGCATGAGCGGGGGGTGGGGGAGAAGGGAGACACGGGGCATGAGCCGGGGATGGGGGGGAAGATGGGAGACACTTGACATGAGGCATGAGCGGGGGGTGGGGAGGAAAGCAGAGAGACACAGGGCATGAACAGGGGTCGGAGGGATGAAGGGAGACACACAGCATGAGCGGAGGTGGGGGGAAGAAGGGAGACACGGGGCATGAGCGGGGGGTAAAAGGGAGACACGGGACATGAGCGGGGGTGGGGGGAAAAGAAGGAGACACGGGGCATGAGCAGGGGGTGGGGGGAGAAGGGAGACATGGGGTATGAGCAGGGGTGGGGGGGAAGAAGGGAGGACACGGTGCATGAGCGGCGGGTGGGGGGACGAAGGGAGACACGGGGCATAAGCGGGGGGTGGGGGTAAAGGAGGGAGACACGGGGCAAGAGCGGGGGGTGGGGGGTACAGGAGAGAGACACAGGGCATGAGCTGGGGGTGGTGGGAACAGGGCAGACACAGGGCATGAGCGAGGGGTGGGGGGAAAGAAGGGAGACACGGGGCATGAGCGGGGGGTGGGGGGAAGAATGGAGACACAGGGCATGAGCGGGGGGTGAAGAAGGGAGACACGGGGCATGAGCGGGGGGAAAGAAGGGAGACACGGGGCATGAGAAGGGGGTGGGGGGAAGAAGGGAGACACGGGGCATGAGCGGGGGGTGGGGGGGAAGAAGGAGACACGGGGCATGAGCTGGGGGTGGGGGGAAGAAGGGAGACACAGGGCATGAGCGGGGGATGGGGGAGAAGGAAGACACTGGGCATGAGCAGGGGGTGGGGGTAAGAAGGGAGACACGGGGCATGAGCGGGGGGTGGGAAGAAGGGAGACACGGGGGCATGAGCGGGGGGTGGGCGGGGAAAGAAGTAAGACACGGGGCATGAGCGGGGGGTGGGAGGGAAGAAGGGAGCACAGGGCATGAGTGGGGGGGTGGGGGGGAAAAGGGAGACACATGGCATGAGTGGAAGTGGGGGGTACAGGAGGGAGACACGGGGCATGAGCGGGGGGTGGGGGGTACAGGAGGGAGACACGGGGCATGAGCGGGGGTGGGGGGAACAGGGCAGACACAGGGCATGAGCAGGGGGTGGGGGGAAGAAGGGAGACAGGGGGCATGCGTGGGGTGGGGGGAAAGGAAGACACGGGGCGTGAGTGGGGGGTGGGGGGATGGAAAGAAGGGAGACAGGGGGCATGCACGGGGGTGGGGGGAAAGGAAGACACGGGGCGGGGGTGGGTGGTGGAAAGAAGGGAGACATGGGGCATGAGCAGGGGGTTGGGGGGGAGAAGGGCGACACGGGCATGAGCGGGGGGGAAAGATGGGAGAAACGGGGCATGAGGCATGAGCGGGGGGTGGTGGGAAAGAAGAGAGACACGGGGCATGAATGGCGGGGTGGAGGGGAAGAAGGGAGACATGCAGCATGAGCGGGGGGTAGGGGGGAAGAAGGGAAACAGGGGGCATGAGTGGGGGGTGGGGGGAAAGAAGGGAGACACGGGGCATGAGCGGAGGTGGGGGGAAAAGAAGGGAGACACAGGGCATGAGCGGGGGGTGGGGGGAGAAAGGAGACACAGGGCATGAGCGGGGGGTGAGGGGGGAAGAAAGGAGACATGGTGCATGAGCGGGGGATGGGGGAAAGAAGGAAGACACGGGGCATGAGCGAGGGGTGGGGGGAAGAAGGGGAGACACCGGACATGCGCGGGGAGTGGGGGGTACAGGAGGGAGACACGGGGCAAGAGCGGGGGGTGGGAGGTACAGGAGGTAACCACGGGGCATGAGCGGGGGGTGGGGGGGAACAGGGCAGACACGGGGCATGAGCTGGGGGTGGGGGGAAAAAGGGGAGACACGGGCCATGAGCGGGGGGAAAAGGAGGGAGACAGACACGGAGCATGAGCGGGGGTGGGGGTGAACAGGAGAGACACGGGGCATGAGCGGGGGTAGGGCAAGGTGGGGCCCCGACCCCCGATTATACCCCGTATCTGCCCTGTACCAACAGGGCAGACACAGGGCATGAGCAGGGGGTGGGGGGAGGAAGGGAGACACAGGGCATGAGCGGGGGGTCGGGGGGAAGAAGGGAGACATGGGGCATGAGCGGGGGAGAAGGAAGACATGGGGCATGAGCAGGAGGTGGGGTAAGAAGGGAGACACGGGGCTAGAGCGGGGGTGGGGGGAAGATGGGAGACACAGGGCATGAGCGGGGGGGAAGAAAGAAGACACGGGATATGAGCGGGGGTGGGGGGTGGAAAGAAGGGAGACACAGGGCATGAGCGGGGGGGAAGAAGGGAGACACGGGGCATGAGCAAGGGGTGGGGGGGAGAAGGGAGACACGGGGCATGAGCGGGGGGTAGGGGGGAAGAAGGGAGACATGGGGCATGAGCGGGGGAGAAGGAAGACACGGGGCATGAGCAGGAGGTGGGGTAAGAAGGGAGACACGGGGCTAGAGCGGGGGGTGGGGGAAGCTGGGAGACACAGGGCATGAGCGGGGGGAAGAAAGAAGACACGGGATATGAGCGGGGGTGGGGGGTGGAAAGAAGGGAGACACAGGGCATGAGCAGGGGGTGGGGGGAGAAGGGAGACACGGGGCATGAGCGGGGGATGGGGGGGAAAGATGGGAGACACGGGGCATGAGGCATGAGCGGGGGGTGGTGGGGAAAGCAGAGAGACACAGGGCATGAACGGGGGGTGGGGGGGATGAAGGAAGACACACAGCATGAGCGGGGGTGGGGGGAAGAAGGGAGACACGGGGCATGAGCGGGGGAGGGGGGAAAAAGGGAGACACAGGACATGAGCGGGGGGTGGGGGGAAGAAGGGAGACACGGGGCATGAGCGGGGGGTGGGGGGGAAGAAAGAAGACATGGGATATGAGCGGGGGGTGGGGGGTGGAAAGAAGGGAGACACGGGGCATGAGCGGGGGGTGGGGGGAGAAGGGAGACACGGGGCATGAGCCGGGGATGGGGGGGAAGATGGGAGACACGTGACATGAGGCATGAGCGGGGGGTGGGGAGGAAAGCAGAGAGACACAGGGCATGAACGGGGGTCGGAGGGATGAAGGGAGACACACAGCATGAGCGGAGGTGGGGGGGAAGAAGGGAGACACGGGGCATGAGCGGGGGGGTAAAAGGGAGACACGGGACATGAGCGGGGGGTGGGGGAAAAGAAGGGAGACACGGGGCATGAGCAGGGGGTGGGGGGAGAAGGGAGACATGGGGTATGAGCAGGGGTGGGGGGAAGAAGGGAGACACGGTGCATGAGCGGCGGGTGGGGGGACGAAGGGAGACACGGGGCATAAGCGGGGGGTGGGGGGTAAAGGAGGGAGATACGGGGCTAGAGCGGGGGGTGGGGGGAAGATGGGAGACACAGGGCATGAGCGGGGGGAAGAAAGAAGACACGGGATATGAGCGGGGGTGGGGGGGTGGAAAGAAGGGAGACACAGGCATGAGCGGGGGGAAGAAGGGAGACACGGGGCATGAGCAAGGGGTGGGGGGGAGAAGGGAGACACGGGGCATGAGCGGGGGGTAGGGGGAAGAGGGAGACATGGGGCATGAGCGGGGAGAAGGAAGACACGGGGCATGAGCAGGAGGTGGGGTAAGAAGGGAGACACAGGGCTAGAGCGGGGGGTGGGGGGAAGATGGGAGACACAGGGCATGAGCGGGGGGAAGAAAGAAGACACGGGATATGAGCGGGGGTGGGGGTGGAAAGAAGGGAGACACAGGGCATGAGCGGGGGGTGGGGGGAAAGGAAGACACGGGGCGTGAGTGGGGGGTGGGGGATGGAAAGAAGGGAGACAGGGGCATGCGCGGGGGTGGGGGGAAAGGAAGACACGTGGAGTAAGCAGGGGGTGGGGGATGGAAAGAAGGGAGACACGGGGCATGAGCGGGGTGTTGGGGGGAGAAGGGAGACACGGGGCATGAGCGGGGGGAAAGATGGGAGACACGGGGCATGAGGCATGAGTGGGGGTAGGGGGAAAAGAAGAGAGACATGGGGCATGAACGGCGGGGTGGGGGGAAGAAGGGAGACATGCAGCATGAGCGGGGGTGGGGGGAAGAAGGGAAACACGGGGCATGAGCGGG
The DNA here is from genome assembly GCF_040938575.1 of Ambystoma mexicanum. Taxonomy (NCBI): domain Eukaryota; kingdom Metazoa; phylum Chordata; class Amphibia; order Caudata; family Ambystomatidae; genus Ambystoma; species Ambystoma mexicanum. The sequence continues at coordinate 445,448 of NW_027182352.1, forward strand.
GGTCGGGGGAAAGAAGGGAGACACGGGGCATGAGTGGAGGTGGGGGGAAAAGAAGGGAGACACAGGGCATGAGCTGGGGGTGGGGGCAGAAAGGAGACAAGGGGCATCAGCTGGGGGTGAGGGGGGAAGAAGGGAGACATGGTTCATGAGCGGGGGATGGGGAAAGAAGGAAGACACGGGGCATGAGTGGGGGGTGGGGGGAAGAAGGGAGACATGGGGCATGAACAGGCGGTGGGGGGTACAGGAGGGAGACACGGGGCAAGAGCGGGGGGTGGGAGGTACAGGAGGTAGCCACGGGGCATGAGGGCAGGTGGGGGGGAACAGGGCAGACACGGGTCATGAGCAGGGGGTGGGGGGAAAAAGGGAGACACGGGGCATGAGCGGGGTCTGGGGGGAAGAATGGAGACACAGGGCATGAGCAGGGGTGGGGGTGAAGAAGGGAGACACGGGGCATGAGCGGGGGGGAAAGAAGGAAGACACGGGGCATGAGCGGGGTGTGGGGGGTGCAGGAGGGGAGACATGGGGCATGAGCGGGCGTGGGGGTGGAAAGAAGGGAGACACGGGGCATGAGCGAGGGGTGGGCGGGAAAGAAGGGAGACACGGGGCATGAACGGGGGTGGGGGGAAAGAAGGGAGAGACGGGGCATGAGCGGGGGTGGGGGGAGGAAGGGAGACACAGGGCATGAACGGGGGTGGGGGAGAAGAAGGGGGGCATGAGCGGGGGGTGGGGGTGGAAAGAAGGGAGACACAGGGCATGAGCAGGGGGTGGGGGGAAAGAAGGGAGACACGGGGCATGAGCGGGGGGTGGGGGGGAAAGATGGGAGACACGGGGCATGAGGCATGAGCAGGGGGTGGGGGGAAAGGAGAGAGACACAGGGCATGAACGGGGGGTGGGTTGGAAGAAGGGAGACATGCAGCATGAGCTGGGGGGTGGGGGGGAAGAAGGGAGACATGCAGCATGAGCGGGGGGTGGGGGGAAGAAGGGAAACACGGGGCATGAGCGGGGGTGGGGGGAAAGAAGGGAGACACAGGGCATGAGCGGGGGTGGGGGGAGAAAGGAGACACGGGGCATGAGCGGGGGGTGAGGGGGGAAGAAGGGAGACATGGTGCATGAGCGGGGGATGGGGGAAAGAAGGAAGACACGGGGCATGAGCGGGAGGTGGGGGGAAGAAGGGAGAAATGGGGCATGAGCGGGGGGTGGGGGGTACAGGAGGTAGCCACGGGCATGTGCGGAGGGTGGGGGGAACAGAGCAGACACGGGGCATGAGCGGGGGGTGGGGGTAAAAAGGGAGACGCGGGGTCTGGGGGGAATAATGGAGACACAGGGCATGAACGAGGGGTGGGGGAGAAGAAGGGGGGCATGATCAGGGGGTGGGGCATGTGCGGAGGGTGGGGGGGAACTGAGCAGACACGGGGCATGAGCGGGGAGTGGGGGTAAAAAGGGAGACGCGGGGTCTGGGGGGAATAATGGAGACACAGGGCATGAACGAGGGGTGGGGGAGAAGAAGGGGGGCATGATCAGGGGGTGGGGGTGGAAAGAAGTGAGACACGGGGCATGAGCGGGGGTGGGGGGAAAGAAGGGAGACACGGGGCATGAGCGGGGGGTGGGGGGAAAGACGGGAGACACGGGGCATGAGGCATGAGCGGGGGTGGGGGAAAGAAGAGAGACACGGGGCATGAACGGGGGGGTGGGTTGGAAGAAGGGAGACATGCAGCATGAGCTGGGGGTGGGGGGAAGAAGGAAAAAACAGGGCATGAGCGGGGGTGGGGGGAAAGAAGGGAGACACGAGGCATGAGCAGGGGGTGAGTAGGGAAGAAGGGAGACACGGTGCATGAGCGGGGGATGGGGGAAAGAAGGAAGACACGGGGCATGAGCAAGGGGTGGGGGGGGAAGAAGGGAGACACGGGGCATGAGCGGGGGGTGGGGGGTACAGGCGGGAGACACGGGGCAAGAGCGGGGTGTGGGGAGTACAGGAGGTAGACACGGGCATGAGCGGGAGGTGGGGGGGAACAGGGCAGACATGGGGCATGAGAGGGGGGGTAGGGGGAAGAAGGGAGACATGGGGCATAAGTGGGGGGTGGGGAGAAGAATGGTGACACAGGGCATGAGCGGGGGTGGGGGGTGAAGAAGGGAGACACGGGGCATGAGCGGGGGGAAAGAAGGAAGACACAGGGCATGATCAGGGGGTGGGGGGTACAGGAGGGAGACATGGGGTATGAGCGGGGCTGAGGGTGGAAAGAAGGGAGACACGGGGCATGAGCGGGGTTGGGTGGGAAAGAAGGGAGACACGGGGCATGAGCAGGGGGTGGGGGGAAAGAAGGGAGAGACAGGGCATGAGCGGGGTGGGGGGAGGAAGGGAGACACAGGGCATTAATGGGGGTGGGGGGAAGAAGGGAGACACGGGGCATGAGCGGGGGGTGGGGGGAGAAGAAGGGAGACACGGGGCATGAGCGGTGGGGTGGGGTGGAAAGAAGGGAGACATGGGGCATGAGCGGGGGGTGGGGGGAAAGAAGGGAGACACGGGGCATGAGCGGGGGTGGGGGGGTACAGGAGGGAGACACAGGGTATGAGCGGGGGTGAGGGGAAAAAGAGAAGACACAGGGCATGAGCAGGGGTGGGGGGAAAGAAGGGAGACACAGGGCATGAGAAGGGGGTGGGGGGAAGAAGGGAGACACGGGGCATGAGCGGGGGGTGGGGGGTAAGAAGGGAGACACGGGGCATGAGCTGGGGGAGGGGGGGAAGAAGGGAGACACAGGGCATGAGCGAAGGGGTGGGGGAGAAGGAAGACACGGGGCATGAGCAGGGGGTGGGGGTACGAAGGGAGACACGGGGCATGAGCGGGGGGTGGGAAGAAGGGAGACACGGGCATGAGCGGGAGGTGGGCGGGGGAAAGAAGTAAGACACGGGGCATTAGCGGGGGGTTGGAGGGAAGAAGGGAGACACAGGGCATGAGCGGTGGGTGGGGGGAAGAAGGGAGACACATGGCATGAGTGGGGGTGGGGGGTACAGGAGGGAGACACGGGGCATGAGAGGGGGTGGGGGTACAGGAGGGAGACACGGGGCATGAGCGGGGGTGGGGGGAACAGGGCATACACAGGGCATGAGCGGGGGGTGGGGGGAAGAAGGGAGACACGGAGCATGAGCGGGGGTGGGGAGAGAATGGAGATAGGGGGCATGCGCGGGGGTGGGGGGAAAGGAAGACACAGGGCGTGAGTGGGGGGTGGGGGGATGGAAAGAAGGGAGACAGGGGGCATGAGCGGGGGGTGGGGGGAGAAGGGAGACACAGGGCATGAGCAGGGGGTGGGGGGAAGAAGGGAGACACGGGGCATGAGCGGGGGTGGAGGGGAAGAAAGAAGACACGGGATATGAGCGGGGGGTGGGGGGTGGAAAGAAGGGAGACACGGGGCATGAGCGGGGGGCCGGGAGGGAGAAGGGAGACACAGGCATGAACGGGGGGGAAAGATGGGAGACACGGGGCATGAGGCATGAGCGGGGGGTGGGGGGAAAGAAGAGAGACACGGGGTATGAACGGCGGGGTGGGGGGACGAACGGAGACATGCAGCATGAGCGGAGGGTGGGGGGAAGAAGGGAGACATGGGGCATGAGCGGAGGTGGGGGGAAAAGAAGGGAGACACAGGGCATGAGCGGGGGGTGGGGGGGAGAAAGGAGACACGGGGCATGAGTAGGGGGTGAGGGGGGAAGAAGGGAGACATGGTGCATGAGCGGGGGATGGGGAAAGAAGGAAGACACGGGGCATGAGTGGGGGGTGGGTGGAAGAAGTGAGACACGGGGCATGAGCATGGGGGTGGGGGGTACAGGAGGGAGACACGGGGCAAGAGCGGGGGTTGGGGGGTACAGGAGGTAGCCACGGGACATGAGCAGGGGGTGGGGGGAACAGGACAGACACGGGGAAAGAGCGGGGGGTGGGGGAAAAAGGGAGAAACGGGGCATGAGCGGGGTCTGGGGGGAAGAATGGAGACACAGGGCATGAGCGGGGGTGGGGGTGAAGAAGGGAGACACGGGGCATGAGCGGGGGGAAAGCAGGAAGAAACGGGGCATGAGCGGGGTGGTGGGGGGTACAGGAGGGAGACATGGGGCATGAGCGGGCGGTGGGGGTGGAAAGAAGGGAGACACGGGGCATGAGCGGGGGGTGGGGGGAACAGGACAGACACGGGGAAAGAGCGGGGGGTGGGGGGAAAAAGGGAGAAACGGGGCATGAGCGGGGTCTGGGGGGAAGAATGGAGACACAGGGCATGAGCGGGGGTGGGGGTGAAGAAGGGAGACACGGGGCATGAGCGGGGGGGAAAGAAGGAAGAAACGGGCATGAGCGGGGTGTGGGGGGTACAGGAGGGAGACATGGGGCATGAGCGGGCGGTGGGGGTGGAAAGAAGGGAGACACGGGGCATGAGCGGGGGGTGGACGGGAAAGAAGGGAGACACGGGGCATGAGCGGGGGGTGGGGGGGAAAGAAGGGAGAGACGGGGCATGGATGGGGGTGGGGGGAGGAAGGGAGACACAGGGCATGAACGGGGGTAGGGAGAAGAAGGTGGGCATGAGCGGGGGGTGGGGTGGAAAAAAAGGAGACACGGGGCATGAGCAGGGGGTGGGGGGAAAGAAGGGAGACACGGGGCATGAGCGGGGGGTGGGGGGGAAAGATGGGAGATACGGGGCATGAGCGGGGGTTGGGGAGAAAGAAGAGAGACACGGGGCATGAACGGGGGGTGGGTTGGAAGAAGGGAGACATGCAGCATGAGCTGGGGGGTGGGGGGAAGAAGGAAAAAACAGGGCATGAGCGGGGGTGGGGGGAAAGAAGGGAGACACTAGGCATGAGCAGGGGGTGAGGGGAAAAGAAGGGAGACACAGGGCATGAACGGGGGGTGGGGGGAGAAGGGAGACACGGGGCATGAGCGGGGGTGAGCAGGGAAGAAGGGAGACACCATGCATGAGCGGGGGATGGGGGCAAAGAACGAAGACACGGGGCATGAGCAAGGGGTGGGGGGGAAAAGGGAGACACGGGGCATGAGCGGGGGGTGGGAGAAAAAGGGTGAAACGGGGCATGAGCGGGGTCTGGGGGGAAGAATGGAGACACAGGGCATGAGCGGGGGTGGGGTGAAGAAGGGAGACACGGGGCATGAGCGGGGGTGAAAGAAGGAAGAAACGGGGCATGAGCGGGGTGTGGGGGGTTCAGGAGGGAGACATGGGGCATGAGCGGGCGGTGGGGGTGGAAAGAAGGGAGACACGGGGCATGAGCGGGGGGTGGGCGGGAAGAAGGGAGACACGGGGCATGAGCGGGGGGCGGGGGGGAAAGAAGAGAGAGACGGGGCATGGACGGGGTGGGGGTGGAAAGAAGGGAGACATGGGGCATGAGCGGGGGGTGGGGGAAAAAAGGGAGACACGGGGCATGAGCGGGGGGTGGGGGGGTACAGGAGGGAGAAACAGGGTATGAGCGGGGGTGAGGGGAAAAGGGCAGACACGGGGCATGAGCGGGGGTGGGGGAGAAGAAGGGAGACACAGGGCATGAGCCCCTGCCGAGGAAGACACGGGGCATGAGCGGGGGGTGGGGGGGTGAAAAGAAGGGAGACACGGGCATGAGCGGGGCGTGGGGGGAGAAGGGAGACACGGGGCATAAGCAGGGGGTGGGGGAGAAGAAGGGAGACATGGGGCTTGAGTTGAGAGGGGGAAGAAGGAAGACACGGGGCATGAGCGGGGGCTGGGGGGTGGAAAGAAGGGAGACACGGGGCATGAGCGGGGGGTGGGGGGGAGAAGGAGACACGGGGAATGAGCGGGGGGTGGGGGGGAATGATGGGAGACACGGGGCATGAGCAGGGGGTGGGGGTTAACAGGAGAGACACGGGGCATGAGTGGCGGGGGTAGGGCAAGGTGGGGCCCCCACCCCCGCTTATGCCCCGTATCTGCCCTGTACCAACAGGGCAGACACGGGGCATGAGCGGGTGGTGGGGGGGAAGAAGGGAGACACAGGGCATGAGCGGGGGGGAAGAAGGGAGACACGGGGCATGAGCAAGGGGTGGGGGAGAAGGGAGACACGGGGCATGAGCGGGGGGTAGGGGGAAGAAGGGAGACATGGGGCATGAGCGGGGGGAGAAGGAAGACACGGGGCATGAGCAGGAGGTGGGGGTAAGAAGGGAGACACGGGGCTAGAGCGGGGGGTGGGGGGAAGAAGGGAGACACAGGGCATGAGCGGGGGGTGGGGGGGAAGAAAGAAGACACGGGATATGAGCGGGGGGTGGGGGGTGGAAAGAAGGGAGACATGGGGCATGAGCAGGGGTGGGGGGAGAAGGGAGACACGGGGCATGAGCGGGGGATGGGGGAAAGATGGGAGACACGGGGCATGAGGCATGAGCGGGGGGTGGGGGGAAAGAAGAGAGACACAGGGCATAAACGGGAGGTGGGGGGATGAAGGGAGACACACAGCATGAGCGGGGGTGGGGGGGAAGAAGGGAGACACGGGGCATGAGCGGGGGGAGGGGGGGAAAAAGGGAGACACGGAACATGAATGGGGGGTGGGGGGAAAAGAAGGGAGACACGGGGCATGAGCGGGGGGTGGGGGGAGAAGGGAGACATGGGGTATGAGCGGGGGTGGGGGGAAGAAGGGAGACATGGTGCATGAGCGGCGGGTGGGGGAAGAAGGGAGACACGGGCATGAGCGGGGGGTGGGGGGTACAGGAGGGAGACACGGGGCAAGAGCGGGGGGTGGGATGGTACAGGAGAGAGACACAGGGCATGAGCTGGGGTTGGGGGAACAGGGCAGACACGGGGCATGAGCGGGGGTGGGGGGAAGAAGGGAGACATGGGGTATGAGCGGGGGGTGGGGGGAAGAATGGAGACACAGGGCATGAGCGGGGGGTGAAGAAGGGAGACACGGGCATGAGCGGGGGGGAAAGAAGGGGAGACACAGGGCATGAGAAGGTGGTGGGGGAAGAAGGGAGACACGGGGCATGAGTGGGGGGTGGGGGGAAGAAGAGAGACACGGGGCATGAGCGGGGGTGGGGGGAAAGAAGGGAGACACGGGGCACGAGCGGGGGGTGGGGGGGAAGAAGAGAGACACGGGGCATGGGCGGGGGGTGGGGGGAAAGAAGGGAGACACGGCGCATGAGCGGAGGTGGGGGAAAAGAAGGGAGACACAGGGCATGAGCGGGGGGTGGGGGAGAAAGGAGACACGGGGCATGAGCGGGGGGTGAGGGGGGAAGAAGGGATACATGGTGCATGAGCGGGGGATGGGGAAAGAAGGAAGACACGGGGCATGAGTGGGGGGTGGGGGGATGAAGGGAGACATGGGGCATGAGCAGGCGGTGGGGGGTACAGGAGGGAGACACGGGGCAAGAGCGGGGGGTGGGAGGTACAGGAGGTAGCCACGGGGCATGAGGGGAGGTGGGGGGGAACAGGGCAGACACGGGTCATGAGCGGGGTCTGGGGGGAAGAATGGAGACACATGGGTGGGGGGGTGAAGAAGGGAGACACGGGGCATGAGCGGGGGGAAAGAAGGAAGACAGGGGGCATGAGCGGGGTGTGGGGGGTGCAGGAGGGAGACATGGGGCATGAGCGGGCGGTGGGGGTGGAAAGAAGGGAGACACGGGGCATGAGCGGGGGGTGGGCGGGAAAGAAGGGAGACACGGGGCATGAACGGGGGTGGGGGGAAAGAAGGGAGAGACGGGGCATGAGCGGGGGTGGGGGGAGGAAGGGAGACACAGGGCATGAACGGGGGGTGGGGGAGAAGAAGGGGGGCATGAGCGGGGGGTGGGGGTGGAAAGAAGGGAGACACAGGGCATGAGCAGGGGGTGGGGGGAAAGAAGGGAGACACGGGGCATGAGCGGGGGTGGGGGGGAAAGATGGGAGAAACGGGGCATGAGGCATGAGCAGGGGGTGGGGGGGGAAAAGAGAGACACGGGGCATGAACGGGGGGTGGGTTGGAAGAAGGGAGACATGCAGTATGAGCTGGGGGGTGGCGGGGAAGAAGGGAGACATGCAGCATGAGCGGGGGGTGGGGGGAAGAAGGGAAACATGGGGCATGAGCGGGGGTCGGGGGAAAAGAAGGGAGACACAGGGCATGAGCGGGGGGTGGGGGGGAGAAAGGAGACACGGGGCATGAGCGGGGGGTGAGGGGGGAAGAAGGGAGACATGGTGCATGAGCGGGGGATGGGGGAAAGTAGGAAGACACGGGGCATGAGCGGGGGGTGGGGGAAGAAGGGAGAAATGGGGCATGAGCGGGGGGTGGGGGGTACAGGAGGTAGCCACGGGGCATGTGCGGAGGGTGGGGGGGAACAGAGCAGACACAGGGCATCAGCGGGGGGTGGGGGAAAAAGGGAGACGCAGGGTCTGGGGGGAATAATTTAGACACAGGGCATGAACGAGGGGTGGGGGAGAAGAAGGGGGCATGATCAGGGGGTGGAAAGAAGTGAGACACGGGTCATGAGCGGGGGGTGGGGGGAAAGAAGGGAGACACGGGGCATGAGCGGGGGGTGGGGGGAAAGACGGGAGACACGGGGCATGAGGCATGAGCGGGGGGTGGGGGAAAGAAGAGAGACATGGGGCATGAACGGGGGGGTGGGTTGGAAGAAGGGAGACATGCAGCATGAGCTGGGGGTGGGGGGGAAGAAGGAAAAAACAGGGCATGAGCGGGGGTGGGGGAAAGAATGGAGACACAAGGCATGAGCAGGGGGTGAGGGGAAAAGAAGGAAGACACAGGGCATGAGTGGGGGGTGGGGGGGAGAAGGGAGACACGGGGCATGAGCAGGGGATGAGCAGGGAAGAAGGGAGACATGGTGCATGAGCGGGGGATGGGGGAAAGAAGGAAGACACGGGGCATGAGCAAGGGGTGGGGGGGAAGAAGGGAGACATGGGGCATGAGCGGGCGGTGGGGGTGGAAAGAAGGGAGACACGGGGCATGAGCGGGGGGTGGGCGGGAAAGAAGGGAGACACGGGGCATGAGCGGGGGGCAGGGGGAAAGAAGAGAGAGACGGGGCATGGACGGGGTGGGGGTGGAAAGAAGGGAGACATGGGGCATGAGCGGGGGGTGGGGGAAAAAAGGGAGACACGGGGCATGAGCGGGGGGTGGGGGGTACAGGAGGGAGAAACAGGGTATGAGCGGGGGTGAGTGGAAAAGGGCAGACACGGGGCATGAGCGGGGGTGGGGGAGAAGAAAGGAGACACAGGGCATGAGCAGGGAGTTGGGGGGAGGAGGAAGACACGGGGCATGAGCGGGGGGTGGGGGGGTGAAAAGAAGGGAGACACGGGCATGAGCGGGGCGTGGGGGGAGAAGGGAGACACGGGGCATAAGCGGGGGGTGGGGGAGAAGAAGGGAGACATGGGGCTTGAGTTGAGAGGGGGAAGAAGGAAGACACGGGGCATGAGCGGGGGCTGGGGGGTGGAAAGAAGGGAGACACGGGGCATGAGCGGGGGGTGGGGGGGAGAAGGAGACACGGGGAATGAGCGGGGGGTGGGGGGGAAAGATGGGAGACACGGGGCATGAGCAGGGGGTGGGGGTTAACAGGAGAGACACGGGGCATGAGTGGCGGGGTTAGGGCAAGGTGGGGCCCCCACCCCCGCTTATGCCCTGTATCTGCCCTGTACCAACAGGGCAGACACGGGGCATGAGCGGGTGGTGGGGGGGAAGAAGGGAGACACAGGGCATGAGCGGGGGGAAGAAGGGAGACACGGGGCATGAGCAAGGGGTGGGGGGAGAAGGGAGACACGGGGCATGAGCGGGGGTAGGGGGGAAGAAGGGAGACATGGGGCATGAGCGGGGGGAGAAGGAAGACACGGGGCATGAGCAGGAGGTGGGGGTAAGAAGGGAGACACGGGGCTAGAGCGGGGGGTGGGGGGGAAGAAGGGAGACACAGGGCATGAGCGGGGGGTGGGGGGGAAGAAAGAAGACACGGGATATGAGCGGGGGGTGGGGGGTGGAAAGAAGGGAGACATGGGGCATGAGCAGGGGTGGGGGGAGAAGGGAGACATGGGGCATGAGCGGGGGATGGGGGAAAGATGGGAGACACGGGGCATGAGGCATGAGCGGGGGGTGGGGGGAAAGAAGAGAGACACAGGGCATGAATGGGGGGTGGGGGGGATGAAGGGAGACACACAGCATGAGCGGGGGTGGGGGGGAAGAAGGGAGACACGGGGCATGAGCGGGGGGAGGGGGGGAAAAAGGGAGACACGGAACATGAGCGGGGGGTGGGGGGGAGAAGGGAGACATAGGGTATGAGCGGGGGTGGGGGGGAAGAAGGGAGACATGGTGCATGAGCGGCGGGTGGGGGAAGAAGGGAGACACGGGCATGAGGCGGGGGGTGGGGGGTACAGGAGGGAGACACGGGGCAAGAGCGGGGGGTGGGAGGGTACAGGAGAGAGACACAGGGCATGAGCTGGGGTTGGGGGAACAGGGCAGACACGGGGCATGAGCGGGGGTGGGGGAAAGAAGGGAGACATGGGGTATGAGCGGGGGGTGGGGGGAAGAATGGAGACACAGGGCATGAGCGGGGGGTGAAGAAGGGAGACACGGGCATGAGCGGGGGGGAAAGAAGGGAGACACGTGGCATGAGAAGGTGGTGGGGGGAAGAAGGGAGACACGGGGCATGAGCGGGGGGTGGGGGGAAAGAAGGGAGACACGGGGCATGAGCGGGGGTGGGGGGGAAGAAGAGAGACACGGGGCATGAGCGGGGGGTGGGGGGAAAGAAGGGAGACACGGCGCATGAGCGGAGGTGGGGGGAAAAGAAGGGAGACACAGGGCATGAGCGGGGGGTGGGGGGGAGAAAGGAGACACGGGGCATCAGCTGGGGTGAGGGGGGAAGAAGGGAGACATGGTGCATGAGCGGGGGATGGGGAAAGAAGGAAGACACGGGGCATGAGTGGGGGTGGGGGGAAGAAGGGAGACATGGGGCATGAGCAGGCGGTGGGGGGTACAGGAGGGAGACACGGGGCATGAGGGGAGGTGGGGGGGAAGAGGGCAGACACGGGTCATGAGCGGGGGGTGGGGGGAAAAAGGGAGACACGGGGCATGAGCGGAGTCTGGGGGGAAGAATGGAGACACAGGGCATGAGCAGGGGTGGGGGGTGAAGAAGGGAGACACGGGGCATGAGCGGGGGGGAAAGAAGGAAGACACGGGGCATGAGCGGGGTGTGGGGGGTGCAGGAGGGAGACATGGGGCATGAGCGGGCGGTGGGGGTGGAAAGAAGGGAGACACGGGGCATGAGCGGGGGGTGGGTGGGAAAGAAGGGAGACACGGGGCATGAACGGGGGTGGGGGGAAAGAAGGGAGAGACGGGGCATGAGCGGGGGTGGGGGGAGAAGAAGGGGGGCATGAGCGGGGGGTGGGGGTGGAAAGAAGGGAGACACAGGGCATGAGCAGGGGGTGGGGGGAAAGAAGGGAGACACGGGGCATGAGCGGGGGGTGGGGGGGAAAGATGGGAGACACGGGGCATGAGGCATGAGCAAGGGGAGGGGGGGAAAGAAGGGAGACACGGGGCATGAACGGGGGTGGGGGGAAAGAAGGGAGACACAGGGCATGAACGGGGGTGGGGGGAAAGAAGGGAGACACAGGGCATGAACGGGGGGTGGGGGAGAAGAAGGGGGGCATGAGCGGGGGGTGGGGGTGGAAAGAAGGGAGACACAGGGCATGAGCAGGGGGTGGGGGGAAAGAAGGGAGACACGGGGCATGAGGCATGAGCAGGGGGTGGGGGGGAAAGAAGAGAGACACGGGGCATGAATGGGGGGTGGGTTGGAAGAAGGGAGACATGCAGCATGAGCTGGGGGGTGGGGGGGAAGAAGGGAGACATGCAGCATGAGCGGGGGGTGGGGGGAAGAAGGGAAACATGGGGCATGAGCGGGGGTCGGGGGAAAAGAAGGGAGACACAGGGCATGAGCGGGGGGTGGGGGGGAGAAAGGAGACACGGGGCATGAGCGGGGGGTGAGGGGGGAAGAAGGGAGACATGGTGCATGAGCGGGGGATGGGGGAAAGAAGGAAGACACGGGGCATGAGCGGGGGGTGGGGGGAAGAAGGGAGAAATGGGGCATGAGCGGGGGGTGGGGGGTACATGAGGTAGCCACGGGGCATGTGCGGAGGGTGGGGGGGAACAGAGCAGACACAGGGCATGAGCGGGGGGTGGGGGGAAAAAGGGAGACGCAGGGTCTGGGGGAATAATGGAGACACAGGGCATGAACGAGGGGTGGGGGAGAAGAAGGGGGCATGATCAGGGGGTGGGGGTGGAAAGAAGTGAGACACGGGTCATGAGCGGGGGGTGGGGGGAAAGAAGGGAGACACGGGGCATGAGCGGGGGGTGGGGGGAAAGACGGGAGACACGGGGCATGAGGCATGAGCGGGGGGTGGGGGGAAAGAAGAGAGACATGGGGCATGAACGGGGGGGTGGTTTGGAAGAAGGGAGACATGCAGCATGAGCTGGGGGTGGGGGGGAAAAAGGAAAAAACAGGGCATGAGCGGGGGTGGGGGGAAAGAAGGGAGACACGAGGCATGAGCAGGGGGTGAGGGGAAAAGAAGGAAGACACAGGGCATGAGTGGGGGGTGGGGGGGAGAAGGGAGACACGGGGCATGAGCAGGGGATGAGCAGGGAAGAAGGGAGACATGGTGCATGAGCGGGGGATGGGGGAAAGAAGGAAGACACGGGGCATGAGCAAGGGGTGGGGGGGAAGAAGGGAGACACGGGGCATGAGCGGGGGGTGGGGGGTACAGGCGGGAGACACGGGGCAAGAGCGGGGGGTGGGGAGTACAGGAGGTAGACACGGGCATGAGCGGGAGGTGGGGGGGAACAATGCAGACATGGGGCATGAGAGGGGGGTAGGGGGAAGAAGGGAGACATGGGGCATAAGTGGGGGGTGGGGAGAAGAATGGTGACACAGGGCATGAGCGGGGGTGGGGGGTGAAGAAAGGAGACACGGGGCATGAGCGGGGGGAAAGAAGGAAGACACGGGGCATGATCAGGGGTTGGGGGGTACAGGAGGGAGACATGGGGTATGAGCGGGGCGTGAGGGTGGAAAGAAGGGAGACACGGGGCATGAGCGGGGTTGGGTGGGAAAGAAGGGAGACACGGGGCATGAGCAGGGGGTGGGGGAAAGAAGGGAGAGACAGGGCATGAGCGGGGTGGGGGGAGGAAGGGAGACACAGGGCATGAATGGGGGTGGGAGGAAGAAGGGAGACACGGGGCATGAGCGGGGGGTGGGGGGAGAAGAAGGGAGACACGGGGCATGAGCGGTGGGGTGGGGGTGGAAAGAAGGGAGACATGGGGCATGAGCGGGGGGTGGGGGGAAAGAAGGGAGACACGGGGCATGAGCGGGGGTGGGGGGGTACAGGAGGGAGACACAGGGTATGAGCGGGGGTGAGGGGAAAAAGGGAAGACATGGGGCATGAGCGGGGGTGGGGGAAAGAAGGGAGACATGGGGCATGAGAAGGGGGTGGGGGGAAGAAGGGAGACACGGGGCATGAGCGGGGGATGGGGGTAAGAAGGGAGACACGGGGCATGAGCTGGGGGAGGGGGGGAAGAAGGGAGACACAGGGCATGAGCGGGGGGTGGGGGAGATGGAAGACACGGGGCATGAGCAGGGGGTGGGGGTAAGAAGGGAGACACGGGGCATGAGCGGGGGTGGGGGGAGGGAGACACGGGGCATGAGCTGGGGATGGGGGAAGAAGGGAGACACAGGGCATGAGCGGGGGTGGGGGGAAGAAGGGAGACACGGGGCATGAACGGGGGAGGGGGGAAAAAGGGAGACACAGGACATGAGCGGGGGTGGGGGGAAAAGAAGGGAGACACGGGGCATGAGCGGGGGGTGGGGGGGAGAAGGGAGACATGGGGTATGAGCGGGGGTGGGGGGGAAGAAGGGAGACACGGTACATGAGCGGCGGGTGGGGGGAAGAAGGGAGACACGGGGCATAAGCGGGGGGTGGACGGGGGAAAGAAGTAAGACACGGGGCATGAGCAGGGGGTGGGAGGGAAGAAGGGAGACACAGGGCATGAGCGGGGGGTGGGGGGAAGAAGGGAGACACATGGCATGAGTGGGGGTGGGGGGTACAGAAGGCAGACATGGGGCATGAGCGGGGGCTGGGGGGTACAGGAGGGAGACACGGGGCATGAGCGGGGTGGGGGGAACAGGGCAGACACACGGCATGAGCAGGGGGTGGGGGGAAGAAGGGAGACACGGGGCATGAGCGGGGATGGGGGGAAGATGGGAGACAGGGGGCATGCGCGGGGCTGGGGGGAAAGGAAGACACGGGGCGTGAGTGGGGGGTGGGGGATGGAAAGAAGGGAGACAGGGGGCATGCGCGGGGGTGGGGGGAAAGGAAGACACGGGGCGTAAGCAGGGGGTGGGGGGGAAGAAGGGAGACACGGGGCATGAGCGGGGTGTTGGGGGGGAGAAGGGAGACACGGGGCATGAGCGGGGGGAAAGATGGGAGACACGGGGCATGAGGCATGAGCAGGGGGTGGGGGGGAAAGAAGAGAGACATGGGGCATGAACGGCGGGGTGGGGGGAAGAAGGGAGACATGCAGCATGAGCGGGGGTGGGGGGAAGAAGGGAAACACGGGGCATGAGCGGGGGGTGGGGGGAAAGAAGGGAGACACGGGGCATGAGCGGAGGTGGGGGGAAAAGAAGGGAGACACAGGGCATGAGCAGGGGGTGGGGGGGAGAAAGGAGACACGGGGCATCAGCTGGGGTGAGGGGGGAAGAAGGGAGACATGGTGCATGAGCGGGGGATGGGGAAAGAAGGAAGACATGGGGCATGAGTGGGGGGTGGGGGGAAGAAGGGAGACATGGGGCATGAGCAGGCGGTGGGGGGTACAGGAGGGAGACACGGGGCAAGAGCGGGGGGTGGGAGGTACAGGAGGTAGCCACGGGGCATGAGGGGAGGTGGGGGGGAACAGGGCAGACACGGGTCATGAGCGGGGGGTGGGGGGAAAAAAGGAGACACGGGGCATGAGCGGGGTCTGGGGGGAAGAATGGAGACACAGGGCATGAGCAGGGGTGGGGGGTGAAGAAGGGAGACACGGGGCATGAGCGGGGGGGAAAGAAGGAAGACACAGGGCATGAGCGGGGTGTGGGGGGTGCAGGAGGGAGACATGGGGCATGAGCGGGCGGTGGGGGTGGAAAGAAGGGAGACATGGGGCATGAGCGGGGGGTGGGCGGGATAGAAGGGAGACACGGGGCATGAACGGGGGTGGGGGGAAAGAAGGGAGAGACGGGGCATGAGCGGGGGTGGGGGGAGGAACAGAGACACAGGGCATGAACGGGGGGTGGGGGTGGAAAGAAGGGAGACACAGGGCATGAGCAGGGGGTGGGGGGAAAGAAGGGAGACACGGGGCATGAGCGGGGGGTGGGGGGGAAAGATGGGAGACACGGGGCATGAGGCATGAGCAGGGGGTGGGGGGAAAGAAGAGAGACACGGGGCATGAAGGGGGGGTGGGTTGGAAGAAGGGAGACATGCAGCATGAGCTGGGGGGTGGGGGGGAAGAAGGGAGACATGCAGCATGAGCGGGGGGTGGGGGGAAGAAGGGAAACACGGGGCATGAGCGGGGGGTGGGGGGTACAGGAGGTAGCCACGGGGCATGTGCGGAGGGTGGGGGGGAACAGAGCAGACACGGGGCATGAGCGGGGGGTGGGGGGAAAAAGGGAGACGCGGGGTCTGGGGGGAATAATGGAGACACAGGACATGAACGAGGGGTGGGGGAGAAGAAGGGGGGCATGATCAGGGGGTGGGGGTGGAAAGAAGTGAGACACGGGGCATGAGCGGGGGGTGGGGGGAAAGAAGGGAGACACGGGGCATGAGCGGGGGGTGGGAGGAAAGAAGAGAGACACGGGGCATGAACGGGGGGGTGGGTTGGAAGAAGGGAGACATGCAGCATGAGCTGGGGGTGGGGGGGAAGAAGGAAAAAACAGGGCATGAGCGGGGGTGGGGGGAAAGAAGGGAGACACGAGGCATGAGCAGGGGGTGAGGGGAAAAGAAGGAAGACACAGGGCATGAGTGGGGGGTGGGGGGGAGAAGGGAGACACGGGGCATGAGCAGGGGGTGAGCAGGGAAGAAGGGAGACACAGTGCATGAGCGGGGGATGGGGGAAAGAAGGAAGACACGGGGCATGAGCAAGGGGTGGGGGGGAAGAAGGGAGACACGGGGCATGAGCGGGGGGTGGGGGGTACAGGCGGGAGACACGGGGCAAGAGCGGGGGGTGGGGAGTACAGGAGGTAGACACAGGCATGAGCGGGAGGTGGGGGGAACAGGGCAGACATGGGGCATGAGAGGGGGGTAGGGGGAAGAAGGGAGACATGGGGCATAAGTGGGGGGTGGGGAGAAGAATGGTGACACAGGGCATGAGCGGGGGTGGGGGGTGAAGAAGGGAGACACGGGGCATGAGCGGGGGGAAAGAAGGAAGACACAGGGCATGATCAGGGGGTGGGGGGTACAGGAGGGAGACATGGGGTATGAGCGGGGCGTGAGGGTGGAAAGAAGGGAGACACGGGGCATGAGCGGGGTTGGGTGGGAAAGAAGGGAGACACGGGGCATGAGCAGGGGGTGGGGGGGAAAGAAGGGAGAGACAGGGCATGAGCGGGGTGGGGGGAGGAAGGGAGACACAGGGCATGAATGGGGTGGGGGGAAGAAGGGAGACACGGGGCATGAGCGGGGGATGGGGGAGAAGAAGGGAGACACGGGGCATGAGCGATGGGGTGGGGGTGGAAAGAAGGGAGACATGGGGCATGAGCGGGGGGTGGGGGGAAAGAAGGGAGACACGGGGCATGAGCGGGGGTGGGGTGGTACAGGAGGGAGACACAGGGTATGAGCGGGGGTGAGGGGAAAAAGGGAAGACACGGGGCATGAGCGGGGGTGGGGGGAAAGAAGGGAGGCACGGGGCATGAGAAGGGGGTGGGGGGAAGAAGGGAGACACGGGGCATGAGCGGGGGGTGGGGGGTAAGAAGGGAGACAAGGGGCATGAGCTGGGGGAGGGGGGGAAGAAGTGAGACACAGGGCATGAGCGGGGGGTGGGGGAGAAGGAAGACACGGGGCATGAGCAGGGGGTGGGGGTAAGAAGGGAGACACGGGGCATGAGCGGGGGGTGGGAAGAAGGGAGACACAGGGGCATGAGCGGGGGGTGGGCGGGGGAAAGAAGTAAGACACGGGGCATTAGCGGGGGGTTGGAGGGAAGAAGGGAGACACAGGGCATGAGCGGTGGGTGGGGGGAAGAAGGGAGACACATGGCATGAGTGGGGGTGGGGGGTACAGGAGGGAGACACGGGGCATGAGGGGGGGGGGTGGGGGGTACAGGAGGGAGACACGGGGCATGAGCGGGGGTGGCGGGAACAGGGCATACACAGGGCATGAGCGGGGGGTGGGGGGAAGAAGGGAGACACGGAGCATGAGCGGGGGTGGGGGAGAGAAGGGAGACAGGGGGCATGCGCGGGGGTGGGGGGAAAGGAAGACACGGGGCGTGAGTGGGGGGTGGGGGGATGGAAAGAAGGGAGACAGGGGGCATGAGCGGGGGGTGGGGGGAGAAGGGAGACACAGGGCATGAGCGGGGGGTGGGGGGAAGAAGGGAGACACGGGGCATGAGCGGGGGGTGGGGGGAAGAAAGAAGACACGGGATATGAGCGGGGGGTGGGGGGTGGAAAGAAGGGAGACACGGGGCATGAGCGGGGGGCCGGGAGGGAGAAGGGAGACACGGGGCATGAACGGGGGGAAAGATGGGAGACACGGGGCATGAGGCATGAGCGGGGGGTGGGGGGAAAGAAGAGAGACACGGGGTATGAGTGGGGGTGGGGGGTACAGGAGGGAGACACGGGGCATGAGGGGGGGGTGGGGGGTACAGGAGGGAGACGCGGGGCATGAGCGGGGGTGGGGGGAACAGGGCATACACAGGGCATGAGCGGGGGGTGGGGGAAAGAAGGGAGACACGGAGCATGAGCGGGGGTGGGGGAGAGAAGGGAGACAGGGGGCATGCGCGGGGGTGGGGGGAAAGGAAGACACGGGGCGTGAGTGGGGGGTGGGGGATGGAAAGAAGGGAGACAGGGGGCATGAGCGGGGGGTGGGGGGAGAAGGGAGACACAGGGCATGAGCGGGGGGTGGGGGGAAGAAGGGAGACACGGGGCATGAGCGGGGGGTGGGGGGAAGAAAGAAGACACGGGATATGAGAAGGGGGTGGGGGGTGGAAAGAAGGGAGACACGGGGCATGAGCGGGGGGCCGGGAGGGAGAAGGGAGACACGGGGCATGAACGGGGGGGAAAGATGGGAGACACGGGGCATGAGCGGGGGGTGGGGGGAAAGAAGAGAGACACGGGGTATGAACGGCAGGGTGGGGGGACGAAGGGAGACATGCAGCATCAGCGGAGGGTGGGGGGGAGAAGGGAGACATGGGGCATGAGCTGAGGTGGGGGGAAAAGAAGGGAGACACAGGGCATGAGCGGGGGGTGGGGGGGAGAAAGGAGACACGGGGCATGAGTAGGGGGTGAGGGGGGAAGAAGGGAGACATGGTGCATGAGCGGGGGATGGGGAAAGAAGGAAGACACGGGGCATGAGTGGGGGGTGGGTGGAAGAAGTGAGACACGGGGCATGAGCATGGGGGTGGGGGGTACAGGAGGGAGACACGGGGCAAGAGCGGGGGTTGGGGGGTACAGGAGGTAGCCACGGGGCATGAACGGGGGGTGGGGGGAACAGGACAGACACGGGGCATGAGCGGGGGGTGGGGGAAAAAGGGAGATACGGGGCATGAGCGGGGTCTGGGGGGAAGAATGGAGACACAGGGCATGAGCGGGGGTGGGAGTGAAGAAGGGAGACACGGGGCATGAGCGGGGGGGAAAGAAGGAAGAAACGGGGCATGAGCGGGGTGTGGGGGGTACAGGAGGGAGACATGGGGCATGAGCGGGCGGTGGGGGTGGAAAGAAGGGAGACACGGGGCATGAGCGGGGGGTGGGTGGGAAAGAAGGGAGACACGGGGCATGAGCGGGGGGTGGGGGGGAAAGAAGGGAGAGACGGGGCATGGACGGGGGTGGGGGGAGGAAGGGAGACACAGGGCATGAACGGGGGTGGGGAGAAGAAGGGGGGCATGAGCGGGGGGTGGGGGGAAAGAAGGGAGACACGGGGCATGAGCGGGGGGGGGGTGGGGGGGAAAGATGGGAGACACGGGGCATGAGGCATGAGCGGGGGGTGGGGAGAAAGAAGAGAGACACGGGGCATGAACGGGGGGTGGGTTGGAAGAAGGGAGACATGCAGCATGAGCTGGGGGGTGGGGGAAGAAGGAAAAAACAGGGCATGAGCAGGGGTGGGGGGAAAGAAGGGAGACACGAGGCATGAGCAGGGGGTGAGGGGAAAAGAAGGGAGACACAGGGCATGAGCGGGGGGTGGGGGGGAGAAGGGAGACACGGGGCATGAGCGGGGAGTGAGCAGGGAAGAAGGGAGACACCGTGCATGAGCGGGGGATGGGGGGAAGAACGAAGACACGGGGCATGAGCAAGGGGTGGGGGGGGAAAAAGGGAGACACGGGGCATGAGCGGGGGGTGGGGGAAAAGGGAGAAACGGGGCATGAGCGGCGTCTGGGGGGAAGAATGGAGACACAGGGCATGAGCGGGGGTGGGGTGAAGAAGGGAGACACGGGGCATGAGCGGGGGGAAAGAAGGAAGAAACGGGGCATGAGCGGGGTGTGGGGGGTTCAGGAGAGAGACATGGGGCATGAGCGGGCGGTGGGGGTGGAAAGAAGGGAGACACGGGGCATGAGCGGGGGGTGGGCGGGAAAGAAGGGAGACACGGGGCATGAGCGGGGGGCGGGGGGAAAGAAGGGAGAGACGGGGCATGGACGGGGTGGGGGTGGAAAGAGAAGGGAGACACGGGGCATGAGCGGGGGGCGGGGGAAAAAAGGGAGACACGGGGCATGAGCGGGGGGTGGGGGGGTACAGGAGGGAGAAACAGGGTATGAGCGGGGGTGAGGGGAAAAGGGCAGACACGGGGCATGAGCGGGGGTGGGGGAGAAGAAGGGAGACACAGGGCATGAGCGGGGAGTTGGGGGAAGGAGGAAGACACAGGGCATGAGCGGGGGGTGGGTTGGAAGAAGGGAGACATGCAGCATGAGCTGGGGGGTGGGGGAAGAAGGAAAAAACAGGGCATGAGCAGTGGTGGGGGGAAAGAAGGGAGACACGAGGCATGAGCAGGGGGTGAGGGGAAAAGAAGGGAGACACAGGGCATGAGCGGGGGGTGGGGGGGAGAAGGGAGACACGGGGCATGAGCGGGGAGTGAGCAGGGAAGAAGGGAGACACCGTGCATGAGCGGGGGATGGGGGGAAGAACGAAGACACGGGGCATGAGCAAGGGGTGGGGGGGGAAAAAGGGAGACACGGGGCATGAGCGGGGGGTGGGGGAAAAGGGAGAAACGGGGCATGAGCGGCGTCTGGGGGGAAGAATGGAGATACAGGGCATGAGCGGGGGTGGGGTGAAGAAGGGAGACACGGGGCATGAGCGGGGGGAAAGAAGGAAGAAACGGGGCATGAGCGGGGTGTGGGGGGTTCAGGAGAGAGACATGGGGCATGAGCGGGCGGTGGGGGTGGAAAGAAGGGAGACACGGGGCATGAGCGGGGGGTGGGCGGGAAAGAAGGGAGACACGGGGCATGAGCGGGGGGCGGGGGGAAAGAAGGGAGAGACGGGGCATGGACGGGGTGGGGGTGGAAAGAGAAGGGAGACACGGGGCATGAGCGGGGGGCGGGGGAAAAAAGGGAGACACGGGGCATGAGCGGGGGGTGGGGGGGTACAGGAGGGAGAAACAGGGTATGAGCGGGGGTGAGGGGAAAAGGGCAGACACGGGGCATGAGCGGGGGTGGGGGAGAAGAAGGGAGACACAGGGCATGAGCGGGGAGTTGGGGGAAGGAGGAAGACACAGGGCATGAGCGGGGGGTGGGGGTGTGAAAAGAAGGGAGACACGGGCATGAGCGAGGGGTGGGGGGGAGAAGGGAGACACGGGGCATAAGCGGGGGGTTTGGGAGAAGAAGGGAGACATGGGGCTTGAGTTGAGCGGGGGTGGGGGGGAAGAAGGAAGACACAGGGCATGAGCGGGGGCTGGGGGGTGGAAAGAAGGGAGACACGGGGCATGAGCGGGGGGTGGGGGGGAGAAGGAGACACGGGGAATGAGCGGGGGGTGGGGGGAAAGATGGGAGACACGGGGCATGAGCAGGGGGTGGGGGTAAACAGGAGAGACACGAGGCATGAGTGGCGGGGGTAGGGCAAGGTGGGGCCCCCACCCCCGCTTATGCCCCGTATCTGCCCTGTACCAACAGGGCAGACACGGGGCATGAGCGGGTGGTGGGGGGAAGAAGGGAGACACAGGGCATGAGCGGGGGGGAAGAAGGGAGACACGGGGCATGAGCAAGGGGTGGGGGGAGAAGGGAGACACGGGGCATGAGCGGGGGGTAGGGGGGAAGAAGGGAGACATGGGGCATGAGCGGGGGGAGAAGGAAGACACGGGGCATGAGCAGGAGGTGGGGGTAAGAAGGGAGACACGGGGCTAGAGCGGGGGGTGGGGGGGAAGAAGGGAGGCACGGGGCATGAGCGGGGGGTGGGGGGAAGAAAGAAGACACGGGATATGAGCGGGGGGTGGGGGGTGGAAAGAGGGGAGACACGGGGCATGAGCAGGGGTGGGGGGAGAAGGGAGACACGGGGCATAAGCGGGGGATGGGGGAAAGATGGGAGACACGGGGCATGAGGCATGAGCGGGGGTGGGGGGAAAGAAGAGAGACACAGGGCATGAACGGGGGTGGGGGGGATGAAGGGAGACACACAGCATGAGCGGGGGTGGGGGGGAAGAAGGGAGACACGGGGCATGAGCGGGGGGAGGGGGGGAAAAAGGGAGACACGGAACATGAATGGGGGGTGGGGGGAAAAGAAGGGAGACACGGGGCATGAGCGGGGGGTGGGGGGGAGAAGGCAGACATGGGGTATGAGCGGGGGTGGGGGGCAAGAAGGGAGACATGGTGCATGAGCGGCGGGTGGGGGAAGAAGGGAGACACGGGCATGAGCGGGGGGTGGGGGGTACAGGAGGGAGACACGGGGCAAGAGCGGGGGGTGGGAGGGTACAGGAGAGAGACACAGGGCATGAGCTGGGGTTGGGGGAACAGGGCAGACACGGGGCATGAGCGGGGGTGGGGGGAAAGAAGGGAGACATGGGGTATGAGCGGGGGGTGGGGGGAAGAATGGAGACACAGGGCATGAGCGGGGGGTGAAGAAGGGAGACACGGGCATGAGCAGGGGGAAAGAAGGCAGACACGGGGCATGAGAAGGTGGTGGGGGGAAGAAGGGAGACACGGCGCATGAGCGGTGGTGGGGGGAAGAAGAGAGACACGGGGCATGAGCGGGGGTGGGGGGAAAGAAGGGAGACACGGGGCATGAGCGGGGGGTGGGGGGGAAGAAGAGAGACACGGGGCATGAGCGGGGGGTGGGGGGAAAGAAGGGAGACACGGGGCATGAGCGGAGGTGGGGGGAAAAGAAGGGAGACACAGGGCATGAGCGGGGGGTGGGGGGGAGAAAGGAGACACAGGGCATCAGCTGGGGTGAGGGGGGAAGAAGGGAGACATGGTGCATGAGCGGGGGATGGGGAAAGAAGGAAGACACGGGGCATGAGTGGGGGGTGGGGGGAAGAAGGGAGACATGGGGCATGAGCAGGCGGCGGGGGGTACAGGAGGGAGACACGGGGCAAGAGCGGGGGGTGGGAGGTACAGGAGGTAGCCACGGGGCATGAGGGGAGGTGGGGGGGAACAGGGCAGACACGGGTCATGAGCGGGGGGTGGGGGGAAAAAGGGAGACACGGGGCATGAGCGGGGTCTGGGGGGAACAATGGAGACACAGGGCATGAGCAGGGGTGGGGGGTGAAGAAGGGAGACACGGGGCATGAGCTGGGGGGAAAGAAGGAAGACACGGGGCATGAGCGGGGTGTGGGGGGTGCAGGAGGGAGACATGGGGCATGAGCGGGCGGTGGGGGTGGAAAGAAGGGAGACACGTTGCATGAGCGGGGGGTGGGCGGGAAAGAAGGGAGACACGGGGCATGAACGGGGGTGGGGGGAAAGAAGGGAGAGACGGGGCATGAGCGGGGGTGGGGGGAGGAAGGGAGACACAGGGCATGAACGGGGGGTGGGGGAGAAGAAGGGGGGCATGAGCGGGGGGTGGGGGTGGAAAGAAGGGAGACACAGGGCATGAGCAGGGGGTGGGGGAAAAGAAGGGAGACACGGGGCATGAGCGGGGGGTGGGGGAAAGATGGGAGACACGTGGCATGAGGCATGAGCAGGGGGGGGGGAAAGAAGAGAGACACGGGGCATGACCGGGGGGGGGGTTGGAAGAAGGGAGACATGCAGCATGAGCTGGGGGGTGGGGGGGAAGAAGGGAGACATGCAGCATGAGCGGGGGGTGGGGGGAAGAAGGGAAACATGGGGCATGAGCGGGGGTCGGGGGAAAAGAAGGGAGACACAGGGCATGAGCGGGGGGTGGGGGGGAGAAAGGAGACACGGGGCATGAGCGGGGGGTGAGGGGGGAAGAAGGGAGACATGGTGCATGAGTGGGGGATGGGGGAAAGAAGGAAGACACGGGGCATGAGCGGGGGGTGGGGGGTAGAAGGAAGAAATGGGGCATGAGCGGGGGGTGGGGGGTACAGGAGGTAGCCACGGGGCATGTGCGGAGGGTGGGGGGGAAAGAGCAGACACGGGGCATGAGCGGGGGGGTGGGGGGAAAAAGGGAGACGCGGGGTCTGGGGGGAATAATGGAGACACAGGGCATGAACGAGGGGTGGGGGAGAAGAAGGGGGCATGATCAGGGGGTGGGGGTGGAAAGAAGTTCGACACGGGGCATGAGCGGGGGGTGGGGGGAAAGAAGGGAGACACGGGGCATGAGCGGGGGGTGGGGGGTAAGAAGAGAGACACGGGGCATGAACTGGGGGGTGGGTTGGAAGAAGGGAGACATGCAGCATGAGCTGGGGGTGGGGGGAAGAAGGAAAAAACAGGGCATGAGCGGGGGTGGGGGGAAAGAAGGGAGACACGAGGCATGAGCATGGGGGTGAGGGGAAAAGAAGGAAGACACAGGGCATGAGTGGGGGGTGGGGGGGAGAAGGGAGACACGGGGCATGAGCAGGGGGTGAGCAGGGAAGAAGGGAGACACGGGGCATGAGCGGGGGGTGGGGGGTAAGAAGAGAGACACGGGGCATGAACTGGGGGGTGGGTTGGAAGAAGGGAGACATGCAGCATGAGCTGGGGGTGGGGGGAAGAAGGAAAAAACAGGGCATGAGCGGGGGTGGGGGGAAAGAAGGGAGACACGAGGCATGAGCATGGGGGTGAGGGGAAAAGAAGGAAGACACAGGGCATGAGTGGGGGGTGGGGGGGAGAAGGGAGACACGGGGCATGAGCAAGGGGTGGGGGGGAAGAAGGGAGACACGGGGCATGAGCGGGGGGTGGGGGGTACAGGCGGGAGACACGGGGCAAGAGCGGGGGGTGGGGAGTACAGGAGGTAGACACGGGCATGAGCGGGAGGTGGGGGGGAACAGGGCAGACATGGGGCATGAGAGGGGGGTAGGGGGAAGAAGGGAGACATGGGGCATAAGTGGGGGGTGGGGAGAAGAATGGTGACACAGGGCATGAGCGGGGGTGGGGGGTGAAGAAGGGAGACACGGGGCATGATCGGGGGGAAAGAAGGAAGACACGGGGCATGATCAGGGGTTGGGGGGTACAGGAGGGAGACATGGGGTATGAGCGGGGCGTGAGGGTGGAAAGAAGGGAGACACGGGGCATGAGCGGGGTTGGGTGGGAAAGAAGGGAGACACGGGGCATGAGCAGGGGGTGGGGGGGAAAGAAGGGAGAGACAGGGCATGAGCGGGGTGGGGGGAGGAAGGGAGACACAGGGCATGAATGGGGTGGGGGGAAGAAGGGAGACACGGGGCATGAGCGTGGGGTGGGAGGAGAAGAAGGGAGACACGGGGCATGAGTGGTGGGGTGGGGGTGGAAAGAAGGGAGACATGGGGCATGAGCGGGGGGTGGGGGGAAAGAAGGGAGACACGGGGCATGAGCGGGGGTGGGGGGTACAGGAGGGAGACACAGGGTATGAGCGGGGGTGAGGGGAAAAAGGGAAGACATGGGGCATGAGCGGGGGTAGGGGGAAAGAAGGGAGACACGGGGCATGAGAAGGGGGTGGGGGAAGAAGGGAGACACGGGGCATGAGCGGGGGGTCGGGGGTAAGAAGGGAGACATGGGGCATGAGCTGGGGGAGGGGGGGAAGAAGGGAGACACAGGGCATGAGCGGGGGGTGGGGGAGAAGGAAGACACGGGGCATGAGCAGGGGGTGGGGGTAAGAAGGGAGACACGGGGCATGAGCGGGGGTGGGAAGAAGGGAGACACGGGGCATGAGCAGGGGGTGGGCGGGGGAAAGAAGTAAGACACGGGGCATTAGCGGGGGGTTGGAGGGAAGAAAGGAGACACAATGCATGAGCGGTGGGTGGGGGGAAGAAGGGAGACACATGGCATGAGTGGGGGTGGGGGGTACAGGAGGGAGACATGGGGCATGAGAGGGGGGTGGGGGGTACAGGAGGGAGACACGGAGCATGAGCGGGGGTGGGGGAGAGAAGGGAGACAGGGGGCATGCTCGGGGGTGGGGGGAAAGGAAGACACGGGGCGTGAGTGGGGGGTGGGGGGATGGAAAGAAGGGAGACAGGGGTCATGAGCGGGGGTGGGGGGAGAAGGGAGACACAGGGCATGAGCGGGGGGTGGGGGGAAGAAGGGAGACATGGGGCATGAGCGGGGGGTGGAGGGGAAGAAAGAAGACACGGGATATGAGCGGGGGGTGGGGGGTGGAAAGAAGGGAGACACGGGGCATGAGCGGGGGGGCGGGAGGGAGAAGGGAGACACGGGGCATGAACGGGGGGGAAAGATGGGAGACACGGGGCATGAGGCATGAGCGGGGGGTGGGGGGAAAGAGCAGAGACACGGGGTATGAACAGCGGGGTGGGGGGACGAAGGGAGACATGCAGCATGAGCGGAGGGTGGGGGGGAAGAAGGGAGACATGGGGCATGAGCGGAGGTGGGGGAAAAGAAGGGAGACACAGGGCATGAGCGGGGGGTGGGGGGGAGAAAGGAGACACGGGGCATGAGCAGGGGGTGAGGGAGAAGAAGGAAGACACGGGGCATGAGTGGGGGGTGGGTGGAAGAAGTGAGACGCGGGGCATGAGCATGGGGGTGGGGGGTACAGGAGGGAGACACGGGGCAAGAGCGGGGGTTGGGGGGTACAGGAGGTAGCCACGGGGCATGAGCGGGGGGTGGGTGGAACAGGACAGACACGGGGAATGAGCGGGGGGTGGGGGGAAAAAGGGAGAAACGGGGCATGAGCGGGGTCTGGGGGGAAGAATGGAGACACAGGGCATGAGCGGGGGTGGGGGTGAAGAAGGGAGACACGGGGCATGAGCGGGGGGAAAGAAGGAAGAAACGGGGCATGAGCGGGGTGTGGGGGGTACAGGAGGGAGACATGGGGCATGAGCGGGCGGTGGGGGTGGAAAGAAGGGAGACAAGGGGCATGAGCGGGGGGTGGGCGGGAAAGAAGGGAGACACGGGGCATGAGCGGGGGGTGGGGGGGAAAGAAGGGAGAGACGGGGCATGGATGGGGGTGGGGGGAGGAAGGGAGACACAGGGCATGAACGGGGGTGGGGAGAAGAAGGGGGGCATGAGCAAGGGGTGGGAGTGGAAAAAAGGGAGACACGGGGCATGAGCAGGGGGTGGGGGGGAAGAAGGGAGACACGGGGCATGAGCGGGGGGTGTGGGGGAAAGATGGGAGACACGGGGCATGAGGCATGAGCGGGGGGTGGGGAGAAAGAAGAGAGACACGGGGCATGAACGGGGGGTGGGTTGGAAGAAGGGAGACATGCAGCATGAGCTGGGGGGTGGGGGGAAGAAGGAAAAAACAGGGCATGAGCGGGGGTCGGGGGAAAGAATGGAGACACGAGGCATGAGCAGGGGGTGAGGGGAAAAGAAGGGAGACACAGGGCATGAGCGGTGGGTGGGGGGGAGAAGGGAGACCCGGGGCATGAGCGGGGGGTGAGCAGGGAAGAAGGGAGACACCGTGCATGAGCGGGGGATGGGGGAAAGAATGAAGACACGGGGCATGAGCAAGGGGTGGGGGGGAAAAGGGAGACACAGGGAATGAGCAGGGGGTGGGGGAAAAAGGGAGAAACGGGGCATGAGCGGGGTCTGGGGGGAAGAATGGAGACACAGGGCATGAGCGGGGGTGGGGTGAAGAAGGGAGACACGGGGCATGAGCGGGGGGGAAGAAGGAAGAAACGGGGCATGAGCGGGGTGTGGGGGGTTCAGGAGGGAGACATGGGGCATGAGCGGGCGGTGGGGGTGGAAAGAAGGGAGATACGGGGCATGAGCGGGGGTGGGGGTGGAAAGAAGGGAGACATGGGGCATGAGCGGGGGGTGAGGGAAAAAAGGGAGACACGGGGCATGAGCGGGGGGTGGGGGGGTACAGGAGGGAGAAACAGGGTATGAGCGGGGGTGAGGGGAAAAGGGCATACACGGGGCATGAGCGGGGGTGGGGGAGAAGAAGGGAGACTCAGGGCATGAGCGGGGAGTTGGGGGGAGGAGGAAGACACGGGGCATGAGCGGGGGTGGGGGGGTGAAAAGAAGGGAGACACAGGCATGAGCGGGGGGTGGGGGGGAGAAGGGAGACACGGGACATAAGCGGGGGGTGGGGAGAAGAAGGGAGACATGGGGCTTGAGTTGAGCGGGGGTGGGGGGGAAGAAGGAAGACACGGGGCATGAGCGGGGGCTGGGGGGTGGAAAGAAGGGAGACACGGGGCATGAGCGGGGGGTGGGGGGGAGAAGGAGACACGGGGAATGAGCGGGGGGTGGGGGGGAAAGATGGGAGACACGGGGCATGAGCAGGGGGTGGGGGTAAACAGGGCAGACACGGGGCATGAGCGGGGGGTGGGGGGGAAGAAGAGAGACACAGGGCATGAGCGGGGGGAAGAAGGGAGACACGGGGCATGAGCAAGGGGTGGGGGGAGAAGGGAGACACGGGGCATGAGCGGGGGGTAGGGGGGAAGAAGGAAGACACGGGGCATGAGCAGGAGGTGGGGGTAAGAAGGGAGACACGGGGCTAGAGCGGGGGGTGGGGGGAAGAAGGGAGACACGGGGCATGAGCGGGGGGTGGGGGGGAAGAAAGAAGACACGGGATATGAGCGGGGGGTGGGGGGTGGAAAGAAGGGAGACACGTGGCATGAGCAGGGGTGGGGGGAGAAGGGAGACACGGGGCATGAGCGGGGGATGGGGGAAAGATGGGAGACACGGGGCATGAGGCATGAGCGGGGGGTGGGGGGAAAGAAGAGAGACACAGGGCATGAACGGGGGGTGGGGGGGGTGAAGGGAGACACACAGCATGAGCGGGGGTGGGGGGAAAGAAGGAAGACACGGGGCATGAGCGGGGGGTGGGGGGAAGAAGGAAGAAATGGGGCATGAGCGGGGGGTGGGGGGTACAGGAGGTAGCCACGGGGCATGTGCGGAGGGTGGGGGGGAAAGAGCAGACACGGGGCATGAGCGGGGGGGTGGGGGGAAAAAGGGAGACGCGGGGTCTGGGGGGAATAATGGAGACACAGGGCATGAACGAGGGGTGGGGGAGAAGAAGGGGGCATGATCAGGGGGTGGGGGTGGAAAGAAGTTCGACACGGGGCATGAGCGGGGGGTGGGGGGAAAGAAGGGAGACACGGGGCATGAGCGGGGGGTGGGGGGAAAGAAGAGAGACACGGGGCATGAACTGGGGGGTGGGTTGGAAGAAGGGAGACATGCAGCATGAGCTGGGGGTGGGGGGAAGAAGGAAAAAACAGGGCATGAGCGGGGGTGGGGGGAAAGAAGGGAGACACGAGGCATGAGCAGGGGGTGAGGGGAAAAGAAGGAAGACACAGGGCATGAGTGGGGGGTGGGGGGGAGAAGGGAGACACGGGGCATGAGCAGGGGGTGAGCAGGGAAGAAGGGAGACACGGTGCATGAGCGGGGGATGGGGGAAAGAAGGAAGACACGGGGCATGAGCAAGGGGTGGGGGGGAAGAAGGGAGACACGGGGCATGAGCGGGGGGTGGGGGGTACAGGCGGGAGACACGGGGCAAGAGCGGGGGGTGGGGAGTACAGGAGGTAGACACGGGCATGAGCGGGAGGTGGGGGGGAACAGGGCAGACATGGGGCATGAGAGGGGGGTAGGGGGAAGAAGGGAGACATGGGGCATAAGTGGGGGGTGGGGAGAAGAATGGTGACACAGGGCATGAGCGGGGGTGGGGGGTGAAGAAGGGAGACACGGGGCATGATCGGGGGGAAAGAAGGAAGACACGGGGCATGATCAGGGGTTGGGGGGTACAGGAGGGAGACATGGGGTATGAGCGGGGCGTGAGGGTGGAAAGAAGGGAGACACGGGGCATGAGCGGGGTTGGGTGGGAAAGAAGGGAGACACGGGGCATGAGCGGGGTGGGGGGAGGAAGGGAGACACAGGGCATGAATGGGGTGGGGGGAAGAAGGGAGACACGGGGCATGAGCGGGGGGTGGGAGGAGAAGAAGGGAGACACGGGGCATGAGTGGTGGGGTGGGGGTGGAAAGAAGGGAGACATGGGGCATGAGCGGGGGGTGGGGGGAAAGAAGGGAGACACGGGGCATGAGCGGGGGTGGGGGGGTACAGGAGGGAGACACAGGGTATGAGCGGGGGTGAGGGGAAAAAGGGAAGACATGGGGCATGAGCGGGGGTAGGGGGAAAGAAGGGAGACACGGGGCATGAGAAGGGGGTGGGGGGAAGAAGGGAGACACGGGGCATGAGCGGGGGGTCGGGGGGAAGAAGGGAGACATGGGGCATGAGCTGGGGGAGGGGGGGGAGAAGGGAGACACAGGGCATGAGCGGGGGGTGGGGGAGAAGGAAGACACGGGGCATGAGCAGGGGGTGGGGGTAAGAAGGGAGACACGGGGCATGAGCGGGGGGTGGGAAGAAGGGAGACACGGGGGCATGAGCAGGGGGTGGGCGGGGGAAAGAAGTAAGACACGGGGCATTAGCGGGGGGTTGGAGGGAAGAAAGGAGACACAGTGCATGAGCGGTGGGTGGGTGGAAGAAGGGAGACACATGGCATGAGTGGGGGTGGGGGGTACAGGAGGGAGACATGGGGCATGAGCAGGGGGTGAGGGAGAAGAAGGAAGACACGGGGCATGAGTGGGGGGTGGGTGGAAGAAGTGAGACGCGGGGCATGAGCATGGGGGTGGGGGGTACAGGAGGGAGACACGGGGCAAGAGCGGGGGTTGGGGGGTACAGGAGGTAGCCACGGGGCATGAGCGGGGGGTGGGGGGAAGAATGGAGACACAGGGCATGAGCGGGGGTGGGGGTGAAGAAGGGAGACACGGGGCATGAGCGGGGGGAAAGAAGGAAGAAACGGGGCATGAGCGGGGTGTGGGGGGTACAGGAGGGAGACATGGGGCATGAGCGGGCGGTGGGGGTGGAAAGAAGGGAGACAAGGGGCATGAGCGGGGGTGGGCGGGAAAGAAGGGAGACACGGGGCATGAGCGGGGGGTGGGGGGGAAAGAAGGGAGAGACGGGGCATGGATGGGGGTGGGGGGAGGAAGGGAGACACAGGGCATGAACGGGGGTGGGGAGAAGAAGGGGGGCATGAGCAAGGGGTGGGGGTGGAAAAAAGGGAGACACGGGGCATGAGCAGGGGGTGGGGGGGAAGAAGGGAGACACGGGGCATGAGCGGGGGGTGTGGGGGAAAGATGGGAGACACGGGGCATGAGGCATGAGCGGGGGGTGGGGAGAAAGAAGAGAGACACGGGGCATGAACGGGGGGTGGGTTGGAAGAAGGGAGACATGCAGCATGAGCTGGGGGGTGGGGGGAAGAAGGAAAAAACAGGGCATGAGCGGGGGTCGGGGGAAAGAATGGAGACACGAGGCATGAGCAGGGGGTGAGGGGAAAAGAAGGGAGACACAGGGCATGAGCGGTGGGTGGGGGGGAGAAGGGAGACACCGTGCATGAGCGGGGGATGGGGGAAAGAACGAAGACACGGGGCATGAGCAAGGGGTGGGGGGGGAAAAGGGAGACACAGGGAATGAGCAGGGGGTGGGGGGAAAAAGGGAGAAACGGGGCATGAGCGGGGTCTGGGGGGAAGAATGGAGACACAGGGCATGAGCGGGGGTGGGGTGAAGAAGGGAGACACGGGGCATGAGCGGGGGGAAAGAAGGAAGAAACGGGGCATGAGCGGGGTGTGGGGGGTTCAGGAGGGAGACATGGGGCATGAGCGGGCGGTGGGGGTGGAAAGAAGGGAGATACGGGGCATGAGCGGGGGTGGGGGTGGAAAGAAGGGAGACATGGGGCATGAGCGGGGGGTGAGGGAAAAAAGGGAGACACGGGGCATGAGCGGGGGGTGGGGGGGTACAGGAGGGAGAAACAGGGTATGAGCGGGGGTGAGGGGAAAAGGGCATACACGGGGCATGAGCGGGGGTGGGGGAGAAGAAGGGAGACTCAGGGCATGAGCGGGGAGTTGGGGGGAGGAGGAAGACACGGGGCATGAGCGGGGGGTGGGGGGGTGAAAAGAAGGGAGACACGGGCATGAGCGGGGGGTGGGGGGAGAAGGGAGACACGGGGCATAAGCGGGGGGTGGGGAGAAGAAGGGAGACATGGGGCTTGAGTTGAGCGGGGGTGGGGGGAAGAAGGAAGACACGGGGCATGAGCGGGGGCTGGGGGGTGGAAAGAAGGGAGACACGGGGCATGAGCGGGGGGTGGGGGGGAGAAGGAGACACGGGGAATGAGCGGGGGGTGGGGGGGAAAGATGGGAGACACGGGGCATGAGCAGGGGGTGGGGGTAAACATGGCAGACACGGGGCATGAGCGGGGGGTGGGGGGGAAGAAGAGAGACACAGGGCATGAGCGGGGGGAAGAAGGGAGACACGGGGCATGAGCAAGGGGTGGGGGGAGAAGGGAGACAGGGGGCATGAGCGGGGGGTAGGGGGGAAGAAGGAAGACACGGGGCATGAGCAGGAGGTGGGGGTAAGAAGGGAGACACGGGGCTAGAGCGGGGGGTGGGGGGAAGAAGGGAGACACGGGGCATGAGCGGGGGGTGGGGGGGAAGAAAGAAGACACGGGATATGAGCTGGGGGTGGGGGGTGGAAAGAAGGGAGACACGTGGCATGAGCAGGGGTGGGGGGAGAAGGGAGACACGGGGCATGAGCGGGGGATGGGGGAAAGATGGGAGACACGGGGCATGAGGCATGAGCGGGGGGTGGGGGGAAAGAAGAGAGACACAGGGCATGAACGGGGGGTGGGGGGGGTGAAGGGAGACACACAGCATGAGCGGGGGTGGGGGGGAAGAAGGGAGACACGGGGCATGAGCGGGGGGAGGGGGGGAAAAAGGGAGACACGGAACATGAATGGGGGTGGGGGGAAAAGACGGGAGACACGGGGCATGAGCGGGGGGTGGGGGGGAGAAGGGAGACATGGGGTATGAGCGGGGGTGGGGGGGTAGAAGGGAGACATGGTGCATGAGCGGGGGGTGGGGGAAAAAGGGAGACACGGGCATGAGCGGGGGGTGGGGGGTACAGGAGGGAGACACGGGGCAAGAGCGGGTGGTGGGAGGGTACAGGAGAGAGACACAGGGCATGAGCTGGGGTTGGGGGAACAGGGCAGACACGGGGCATTAGCGGGGGTGGGGGGAAAGAAGGGAGACATGGGGTATGAGCGGGGGGTGGGGGGAAGAATGGAGACACAGGGCATGAGCGGGGGGTGAAGAAGGGAGACACGGGCATGAGCGGGGGGGAAAGAAGGGAGACACGGGGCATGAGAAGGTGGTGGGGGGAAGAAGGGAGACACGGGGCATGAGCGGGGGGTGGGGGGGAAGAAGAGAGACACGGGGCATGAGCTGGGGGTGGGGGGGAGAAGGGAGACACAGGGCATGAGCGGGGGTGGGGGGAAAGAAGGGAGACATGAGGTATGAGCGGGGGGTGGGGGAGAAGAATGGAGACACAGGGCATGAGCGGGGGGTGAAGAAGGGAGACACGGGCATGAGCGGGGGGAAAGAAGGGAGACACGGGGCATGAGAAGGGGGTGGGGGGAAGAAGGGAGACACGGGGCATGAGCGGGGGGGTGGGAAGAAGGGAGACACAGGGGCATGAGCGGGGGGTGGGCGGGAAGAAGGGAGACACATGGCATGAGTGGGGGTGGGGGGTACAGGAGGGAGACACAGGGCATGAGCGGGGGGTGGGGGTTACAGGAGGGAGACACGGGGCATGAGCGGGGGTGGGGGGAACAGGGCAGACACAGGGCATGAGCGGGGGGTGGGGGGAAGAAGGAAGACACGGGGCATGAGCGGGAGTGGGGGGAAGAACGGAGACAGGGGGCATGCGCAGGGGTGGGGGGAAAGGAAGACACAGGGCGTGAGTGGGGGGTGGGGGGTTAGAAAGAAGGGAGACAGGGGGCATGAGCGGGGGGTGGGGGAAGAAGGGAGACACAGGGCATGAGCGGGGGGTGGGGGGAAGAAGGGAGACACGGGGCATGAGCGGGGGGTGGGGGAGAAGTAAGAAGACACGGGATATGAGCGGGGGGTTGGGCTGGAAAGAAGGGAGACACGGGGCATGAGAGGGGGTCGGGGGGGAGAAGGGAGACACGGGGCATGAGCAGGGGGGAAAGATGGGATACACAGGGCATGAGGCATGAGCGGGGGGTGGGGGGAAAGAAGAGAGACATGGGGCATGAACGGCGGGGTGGGGGGGAAGAAGGGAGACATGCAGCATGAGCGGGGGTGTGGGGGAAGAAGGGAAACACGGGGCATGAGCGAGGGAAAGAAGGGAGACACGGGGCATGAGCGGAGGTGGGGGAAAAGAAGGGAGCACAGGGCATGAGCGGGGGGTGGGGGGAGAAAGGAGACACGGGGCATGAGCAGGGGGTGAGGGGGGAAGAAGGGAGACATGGTGCATGAGCGGGAGGTGGGGGGTACAGGAGGGAGACACGGCGCAAGAGCGGGAGGTGGGGGGTACAGGAGGTAGCCACGGGGCATGAGCGGGGGCTGGGGGGAACAGGGCAGACACGGGGCATGAGCGGGGGGTGGGGGAAAAAGGGAGACACGGGGCATGAGCGGGTTCTGGGGGAAGAATGGAGACACAGGGCATGAGCGGGGGTGGGGGGTGAAGAAGTGAGACACGGGGCATGAGCGGGGGGGAAAGAAGGAAGACACAGGGCATGAGCGGGGTGTGGGGGGTACATGAGGGAGACATGGGGCATGAGCGGGCGGTGGGGGTGGAAGGAAGGGAGGCACGGGGCATGAGCGGGGGGTGGGCGGGAAAGAAAGGAGACACGGGGCATGAGCGGGGGTGGGGGGAGGAAGGGAGACACAGGGCATGAACGGGGGTGGGGGGAAGAAGGGAGACACGGGGCATGAGCGGGGGCTGGGGGGGAAAGATGGGAGACACGGGGCATGAGGCATGAGCGGGGGGTGGGGGGGAAAGAAGAGAGACACGGGGCATGAGCAGGGGGTGAGGGGAAAAGAAGGGATACACAGGGCATGAGCGGGGGGTTGGGGGGATAAGGGAGACACGGGGCATGAGCGGGGGGTAAGCAGGGAAGAAGGGAGACACGGTGCATGAGCGGGGGATGGGGGGAAAGAAGGAAGACACAGGGCATGAGCAAGGGCTGGGGGGGAAGAAGGGAGACACGGGGCATGAGCGGGAGGTGGGGGGTACAGGAGGGAGACACGGGGCAAGAGCGGGGGGTGGGGGGTACAGGAGGTAGACACGGGCATGAGCGAGGGGTGGGGGGAACAGGGCAGACATGGGGCATGAGAGGAGGGTGGGGGGAAGAAGGGAGACAGGGGGCATAAGTGGGGGGTGGGGGGAAGAATGATGACACAGGGCATGAGCGGGGGGTGGGGGGTGAAGAAGGGAGACACGGGGCATGAGCGGGGGGAAAGAAGGAAGACACGGGGCATGATCAGGGGGTGGGGGTTACAGGAGGGAGACATGGGGCATGAGCGGGGCATGGGGGTGGAAAGAAGGGAGACACGGGGCATGAGCGGGGTTGGGTGGGAAAGAAGGGTGACACGGGGCATGAGCAGGGGGTGGGGGGGAAAGAAGGGAGAGACGGGGCATGAGCGTGGGTGGGGGGAGGAAGGGAGACACAGGGCATGAATGTGGGTGGGGGGGAAGATGGGAGACATGGGGCATGAGCGGGGGGTGGGGGGAGAAGAAGGGAGACACGGGGCATGAGCGGGGGGTGGGGGTGGAAAGAAGGGAGACATGGGGCATGAGCGGGGGGTGGGGGGAAAGAAGGGAGACACGGGGCATGATTGGGGGGTGGGGGGTACAGGAGGGAGACACAGGGCATGAGCGGGGGTGAGGGGAAAAGGGTAGACACGGGGCATGAGCAGGGGTGGGGGGAAAAAGGGAGACACAGGGCATGAGCGGGGAGTTGGGGGGAGTAGGAAGACACGGGGCATGAGCGGGGGGTGGAAAGAAGGGAGACACAGGCATGAGCGGGGGGTGGGGGGGAGAAGGGAGACACGGGGCATGAGCGGGGGGTGGGGGAGAAGAAGGGAGACACGGGGCTTGAGCGGGGGGTGGGGGGAAGAAGGGAGACACGGGGAATGAGCGGGGGGTGTGGGGGAAAGATGGGAGACACGGGGCATGAGCAGGGGGTGGGGGAAGAAGAGAGACATGGGGCATGAACGGGTGTGGGAGCGAAGAAAGGAGACACACGGCATGAGCGGGGGGTTGGGGGGAAGTAGGAAGACACGGGGCATGAGCAGGGGCTGGGGGAAAGAAGGGAGGCACGGGGCCTGAGCGGTGGGTGGGGGAAAAGAAGGGAGACACGGGGCATGAGCGGGGGGTGGGGGGAGAAGGGAGACACGGGGCAAGAGCGGGGGGTGGGGGGGTACAGGAGGGAGACACGGGGCATGAGCGGGGGGTGGGGTGGAACAGAGCAGACACAGGGCATGAGTGGGGGGTGGGGGGGCAAGAAGGGAGACATGGGGCATGAGCGGGGGGTGATGGTACAGGAGGGCAACACGGGGCAAGAGCGGGGGCTGGGGGGTTCAGGAGGGAGACACGGGGCATAAGCGGGGAGTGGGGGATAACAGGGCAGACCCGGGGCTTGAGCGGGGGGTGGGGGGGGAGAAGGGAGACACGGGGCATGAGTGGGGGGTGGAAAGAAGGGAGACAAAGGGTATGAGCGGGGGGTGGGGGGAAAGATGGGAGACACGGGGCATGAGGCATGAGAGGGGGTGGAGGGGAAGAAGAGAGACTCGGGGCATGAACGGGGGGTGTGGGGGAAGAAGGGAGTCACACAGCATGAGCGGTGGGTGGGGGAAAAGAAGGGAGACACGGGGCATGAGCGGGGGATGGGGGGAGAAGGGAGACATGGGGCATGAGTGGGGTTGGGGGGTACAGGAGGGAGGCACGGGGCAAGTACGGGGGGTGGGGGGAACAGGGCAGACACGGGGCATGAGCGGGGGGTGGGGGGAAAGAAGGAAGACACGGGGCATGATCGGGGGGTGGGGGGTACAGGAGGGAGATATGGGGCATGAGCAGGGCGTGGGGGTGAAAAGAAGGGAGACACGGGGCATGAGCGGGGGGTGGGCAGGAAGAAGGGAGACACGGGGCATGAGCGGGGGGTGGGGGGAAAAAAGGGAGCGACGGGGCATGAGCGGGGGTGGGGGGAGGAAGGGAGACACAGGGCATGAATGGGGGTGGGGGGAAGAAGGGAGACATGGGGCATGAGCGGCGGGTGGGGGGTACAGGAGGGCGAAATGGGGCATGAGCGGCGGGTGGGGGGTACAGGAGGGAGACACGGGGCATGAGCGGGGGGTGGGGGGTAACAGGGCAGACCCGGGGCATGAGCGGGGGGTGGGGGGAAGAAGGAGACATGGGGCATGAGTGGGGGGTGGAAAGAATGGAGACACCGGGCATGAGGCATGAGAGGGGGTGGAGTGGAAGAAGAGAGACACGGGGCATGAGCGGGGGGAGGGGGGAAAGAAGGGAGACACGTGGCATGAGCGGTGGGTGGGGGGAAAAGAAGGGAGACACCGGGCATGAGCGGGGGGTGGGGGGAGAAGGGAGACATGGGGCATGAGCAGGGATGGGGGGGTACAGGAGGGAGACACGGGGCAAGAGCGGGGGGTGGGGGGTACAGGAGGGAGACACGGGGCATGAGTGGGGGGTGGAAAGAAGGGAGACAAAGGGTATGAGCGGGGGGTCAGGGGAAAGATGGGAGACACGGGGCATGAGGCATGAGAGGGGGTGGAGGGGAAGAAGAGAGACACGGGGCATGAACGGGGGGTGGGGGGGAAGAAGGGAGTCACACAGCATGAGCGGGGGGTGGGGTGGTAAAAGGGAGACACGGGGCATGAGCGGGGGGAGGCGGGAAAGAAGGGAGACACAGGGCATGAGCAGGGAGTTGGGGGGAGTAGGAAGACACAGGGCATGAGCGGGGGGTGGGGGTGTGGAAAGAAGGGAGACACAGGCATGAGCGGGGGGTGGGGGTGAGAAGGGAGACACGGGGCATGAGCGGGGGGTGGGGGAGAAGAAGGGAGACACAGGGCTTGAGCGGGGGGTGGGGGGTAAGAAGGGAGACACGGGGCATGAGTGGGGGTGGGGGTGGAAAGAAGGGAGACAAAGGGCATGAGCGGGGGTGGGGGGGAAAGATGGGAGACACGGGGCATGAGGCATGAGAGGGGGTGGAGGGGAAGAAGAGAGACACGGGGCATGAACGGGGGGTGGGGGGGAAGAAGGGAGTCACGGGGCATTAGCGGGGGGTGGGGGGAGAAGGGAGACATGGGGCATGAGTGGGGTTGGGGGGTACAGGAGGGAGGCACGGGGCAAGTACGGGGGGTGGGGGGAACAGGGCAGACACGGGGCATGAGCGGGGGGTGGGGGGGAAGAAGGAAGACACGGGGCATGACCGGGGGGTGGGGGGTACAGGAGGGAGATATGGGGCATGAGCAGGGCGTGGGGGTGAAAAGAAGGGAGACACGGGGCATGAGCGGGGGGTGGGCGGGAAAGAAGGGAGACACGGGGCATGAGCGGGGGTGGGGGGAAAAAAGGGAGCGACGGGGCATGAGCGGGGGGTGGGGGGAGGAAGGGAGACACTGGGCATGAATGGGGGTGGGGGGAAGAAGGGAGACATGGGGCATGAGCGGCGGGTGGGGGGTACAGGAGGGCGAAACGGGGCATGAGCGGCGGGTGGGGGGTACAGGAGGGAGACACGGGGCATGAGCGGGGGGTGGGGGGTAAAAGGGCAGACCCGGGGCATGAGCGGGGGGTGGGGGGAAGAAGGAGACATGGGGCATGAGTGGGGGGTGGAAAGAATGGAGACACGGGGCATGAGGCATGAGAGGGGGTGGAGTGGAAGAAGAGAGACACGGGGCATGAGCGGGGGGAGGGGGGAAAGAAGGGAGACACATGGCATGAGCGGTGGGTGGGGGGAAAAGAAGGGAGACACCGGGCATGAGCGGGGGGTGGGGGGAGAAGGGAGACATGGGGCATGAGCGGGGGTGGGGGGTACAGGAGTGAGACACGGAGCAAGAGCGGGGGGTGGGGGGTACAGGAGGGAGACACGGGGCATGAGTGGGGGGTGGAAAGAAGGGAGACAAAGGGTATGAGCGGGGGGTGGGGGGAAGATGGGAGACACGGGGCATGAGGCATGAGAGGGGGTGGAGGGGAAGAAGAGAGACACGGGGCATGAACGGGGGGTGGGGGGAAGAAGGGAGTCACACAGCATGAGCGGGGGGTGGGGTGGTAAAAGGGAGACACGGGGCATGAGCGGGGGAGGCGGGAAAGAAGGGAGACACAGGGCATGAGCAGGGAGTTGGGGGGAGTAGGAAGACGCAGGGCATGAGCGGGGGGTGGGGGTGTGGAAATAAGGGAGACACAGGCCTGAGCGGGGGGTGGGGGTGAGAAGGGAGACACCGGGCATGAGCGGGGGGTGGGGGAGAAGAAGGGAGACACAGGGCTTGAGCGGGGGGTGGGGGGTAAGAAGGGAGACACGGGGCATGAGTGGGGGTGGGGGTGGAAAGAAGGGAGACAAAGGGCATGAGCGGGGGGTGGGGGGGAAAGATGGGAGACACGGGGCATGAGGCATGAGAGGGGGTGGAGGGGAAGAAGAGAGACACGGGGCATGAACGGGGGGTGGGAGGGAAGAAGGGAGTCACACAGCATGAGCGGGGGGTGGGGTGGTAAAAGGGAGACATGGGGCATGAGCGGGGGGAGGTGGGAAAGAAGGGAGACACGAGGCATGAGCGGTGGGTGGGGGGAAAAGAAGGGAGACACGGGGCATGAGCGGGGGTGGGGGGAGAAGGGAGACATGGGGCATGAGCGGGAGTGCGGGGGAAGAAGGGAGACACGGTGCATTAGTGGCGGTTGGGGGGGAAGAAGGGAGACACGGCGCATGAGCGGGGGTGGGGGGTACAGGAGGGAGACACGGGGCAAGAGCGGGGGGTGGGGGGTACAGGAGGGAGACACACAGCATGAGCGGGGGGTGGGGTGGTAAAAGGGAGACATGGGGCATGAGCGGGGGTAGGCGGGAAAGAAGGGAGACACGGGGCATGAGCGGTGGGGGGGGGGAAAAGGAGGGAGACACGGGGCATGAGCGGGGGGTGGGGGGAGAAGGGAGACATGGGGCATGAGCGGGAGTGCGGGGGAAGAAGGGAGACACGGTGCATGAGTGGCGGGTAGGCGGGAAAGAAGGGAGACACGGGGCATGAGCGGGGGAAAGAAGGGAGAGATGGGGCATGAGCGGGGGTGGGGGGAGGAAGGGAGACACAGGGCATGAATGGGGTGGGGGGAAAGAAGGGAGACACGGGGCATGAGCGGGGAGTGGGGGGATACAGGAGGGAGACACGGGGCATGAGCGGGGGTGAGGGGAAAAGAGCAGACACGGGGCATGAGCGAGGGGTGGGGGGAAGAAGGGAGACACGGGGCATGAGAGGGGGTGGGGGAGAAGAAGGGAGACACAGGGCATGAGCGGGGAGTTGGGGGGGAGTAAGAAGACACGGGGCATGAGTGGGGGGTGGGGGGGTGGAATGAAGGGAGACACGGGCATGAGCGGGGGGTGGGGGAGAAGGGAGACATGGGGCTTGAGCGGGGTGTCGGGGGAAGAAGGAAGACACGGGGCATGAGCGGGGTGGGGGGTGGAAAGAAGGGAGACACGGGGCATGAGCGCGGGGTGGGGGAGAAGGGAGACACGGGGAATGAGCGGGGGGTGGGGGGTAAAGATGGGAGACACGGGCATGAGCAGGGAGTGGGGGGAAGAAGAGAGACATGGGGCATGAAGGGGGGTGGGAGGGAAGAAGGGAGACACACGGCATGAGCGGGGGGTTGGGGGGAGTAGGAAGACACGGGGCATGAGCAGGGGCTGGGGGGAAAGAAGGGAGGCACGGGGCATGAGCGGGGGTGGGGGGAAGAAGGGAGACACGGTGCATGAGCAGGGGGTGGGGGGAAGAAGGAAGACACAGGGCATGAGCGGTGGTGTGGGGGGGAAGAAGGGAGACACGGTTAAGAGCGGGGGGTGGGGGGTACAGGAGGGAGACACGGGGCATGAGCGGGGTGTGGGGTGGAACAGGGCAGACACAGGGCATGAGCGGGGGGTGGGGGGGAAGAAGGGTGACATGCTGCATGAGCGGGGAGTGGGGGTACAGGAGGTAGACACGGGGCAAGAGCAGGGGCTGGGGGGGTACAGGAGGGAGACAGGGGCATGAGCGGGGGTGGGGGG
Source organism: Ambystoma mexicanum (assembly GCF_040938575.1). Lineage (NCBI taxonomy): Eukaryota > Metazoa > Chordata > Amphibia > Caudata > Ambystomatidae > Ambystoma > Ambystoma mexicanum. The sequence goes on from NW_027182352.1 coordinate 486,153, forward strand.
TAAAAGGGCAGACCCGGGGCATGAGCGGGGGATGGGGGGAAGAAGGGCGACACGGGGCATGAGTGGGGGGTGGAGGGTGGAAAGAAGGGAGACACGGGGCATGAGCGGGGGGTGGGGGGAAAAATGGGAGACACGGGGCATGAGGCATGAGCGGGGGGTGAGGGGAAGAAGAGAGACACGGGACATGAACGGGGGGGTGGGGGGAAGAACGGAGTCACACAGCATGAGCAGGGCGTGGGGGGGAAGAAGGGAGACACGGGGCATGAGCGGGGGAGGGGGAGCGGGGGGTCGGGGGGAGAAGGGAGACATGGGGCATGAGCGGCGGTGGGGGAAAGAAGGGAGACACGGTGCATGAGCAGCGGGTGGGGGGAAGAAGGGAAACACGGGGCATGAGCGGGGGGTGGGGGGTACAGGAGGGAGACACGTGGCAAGAGCAGGGGGTGGGGGGTACAGGAGGGAGAGACAGGGCATGAGCGGGGGGTCGGGGGAACAGGGCAGACACGGGGCATGAGCGGGGGTGGGGGGAAGAAGGGAGACATGGGGCATGAGCGGGGGGTGGGGGGAATAAGAGAGACATGGGGCATGAACGGGGGGTGGGAGGGAAGAAGGGAGACACACGGCATGAGCGGGGGGTTGGGGGGGAGTAGGAAGACACGGGGCATGAGCGGGGGCTGGGGGGAAAGAAGGGAGGCACAGGGCATGAGCGGGGGTGGGGGGAAGAAGGGAGACATGGCGCATGAGCAGGGGTGTGGGGGGGAAGAAGGGAGACACGGGGCAAGAGCGGGGAGTGGGCTGGAACAGGGCAGACACAGGGCATGAGCGGGGGGTGGGGGGGGAAAGGGAGACATGGGGCATGAGCGGGGGGTGGGGGTACAGGAGGGAGACACGGGGCAAGAGCGGGGGCTCAGGGGGTACAGGAGGGAGACATGGGGCATGAGCGGGGGGTGGGGGGTAACAGGGCAGACCCGGGGCATGAGGGGGGATGGGGGAAGAAGGGAGACACGGGGCATGAGTGGGGGGTGGGGGGTTGAAAGAAGGGAGACACGGGGCATGAGTGGGGGTTGGGGGAAAGATGGGAGACACGGGGCATGAGGCATGAGCAGGGGGTGGGGGGAAGAAGAGAGACATGGGGCATGAACGGGGGGTGGGGGGAAGAAGGGAGTTACACAGCATGAGCGGGGCGTGGGGGGGAAGAAGGGAGACACGGGGCATGAGCGGGGGGAGGGGGTGAAAGAAGGGAGACACGGGGCATGAGCGGTGGGTGGGGGGAAAATAAGGGAGACACGGGGCATAAGCAGGGGGTGGGGGGGAGAAGGGAGACATGGGGCATGAGCGGGGGTGGGGGGAAGAAGGGAGACACGGTGCATGAGCAGCGGGTGGGGGGAAGAAGGGAGACACGGGGCATGAGCGGGGGTGGGGGGTACAGGAGGGAGACACGGGGCATGAGCGGGTGTGGGGGGGAAGAAGGGAGACACAGGGCATGAGCGGGGGGCTGGGGGGAGTAGGAAGACACGGGCATGAGCGGGGCGTGGGGCTGAAAAGAAGGGAGACACGGGGCATGAGCAGGGGGTGGCGGGAAAGAAGGAGACACGGGGCATGAGCGGGGGCCGGGGGGAAAGAAGGGAGAGACGGGGCATGAGCGGGGGTGGGTTGAGGAAGGGAGACACAGGGCATGAATGGGGGTGGGGGAAGAAGGGAGACATGGGGCATGAGCGGGGGGTGGGGGGTACAGGAGGGCGACACAGTGCAAGAGCGGGGGCTGGGGGTACAGGAGGGAGACACGGGGCATGAGCGGGGGGTGGGGGGTAACAGGGTAGAACCGGGGCATGAGCGGGGGTGGGGGGGAAGAAGAGAGGCACGGGGCATGAGTGGGGGGTGGGGGTGGAAAGAAGGGAGACAAAGTGCATGAGCGGGGGGTGGGGGGAAAGATGGGAGACACGGGGCATTGATGGGGGTGGGGGGGAGAAGGGAGTCACACAGCATGAGCGGGGGGTGGGGTGGTAAAAGGGAGACACGGGGCATGAGCGGGGGGAGGCGGGAAAGAAGGGAGACACAGGGCATGAGCGGGGAGTTGGGGGGAGTAGGAAGACACGGGGCATGAGCGGGGGGTGGGGGGTGGAAAGAAGGGAGACACAGGCATGAGCTGGGGTTGGGGGGAGAAAGGAGACATGGGGCATGAGTGGGGGGTGAGGGGAGAAGAAGGGAGACACAGGGCTTGAACTGGGAGTGGGGGGGAAGAAGGGAGACACGGGCATGAGTGGGGGGAGGCGGGAAAGAAGGGAGACACAGGGCATGAGCGGGGAGTTGGGGGGAATAGGAAGACACGGGGCATGAGCGGGGGTGGGGGAGAAGAAGGGAGACACAGGGCTTGAGCGGGGGGTGGGGGGGAAGAAGGGAGACACGGGGCATGAGTGGGGGGTGGGGGTGGAAAGAAGGGAGACAAAGGGCATGAGCGGGGGTGGGGGGAAAGATGGGAGACACGGGGCATGAGGCATGAGCGGGGGTGGGGGGTACAGGAGGGAGACACGGGGCAAGAGCGGGGGTGGGGGGTACAGGAGGGAGACACACAGCATGAGCGGGGGGTGGGGTGGTAAAAGGGAGACATGTGACATGAGCGGGGGAGGCGGGAAAGAAGGGAGACACGGGGCATGAGCGGTGGTGGGGGGAAAAGAAGGGAGACACGGGGCATGAGCGGGGGGTGGGGGGTGAAGGGAGACATGGGGCATGAGCGGGAGTGCGGGGAAGAAGGAGACACGGTGCATGAGTGGCGGGTGGGCGGGATAGTAGGGAGACACGGGGCATGAGCGGGGGAAAGAAGGGAGAGATGGGGCATGAGCGGGGGTGGGGGGAGGAAGGGAGACACAGGGCATGAATGGGGTGGGGGGAAAGAAGGGAGACACAGGGCATGAGCGGGGAGTGGGGGGTACAGGAGGGAGACACGGGGCATGAGCGGGGGTGAGGGGAAAAGAGCAGACACGGGGCATGAGCGAGGGGTGGGGGGAAGAAGGGAGACACGGGGCATGAGAGGGTGTGGGGGAGAAGAAGGGAGACACAGGGCATGAGCGGGGAGTTGGGGGGAGTAAGAAGACACGGGGCATGAGCGGAGGGTGGGGGGGTGGAATGAAGGGAGACACGGGCATGAGCGGGGGGTGGGGGAGAAGGGAGACATGGGGCTTGAGCGGGGTCTCGGGGGGAAGAAGGAAGACACGGGGCATGAGCGGGGGTGGGGGTGGAAAGAAGGGAGACACGGGGCATGAGCACGGGGTGGGGGGGAGAAGGGAGACACGGGGAATGAGCGGGAGTGGGGGGTAAAGATGGGAGACATGGGGCATGAGCAGGGGGTGGGGGGAAGAAGAGAGACATGGGGCATGAACGGGGGTGGGAGGGAAGAAGGGAGACACACGGCATGAGCGGGGGTTGGGGGGAGTAGGAAGACACGGGGCATGAGCAGGGGCTGGGGGAAAGAAGGGAGGCACGGGGCATGAGCGGGGGTGGGGGGAAGAAGGGAGACGCTGTGCATGAGCAGGGGGTGGGGGGGAAGAAGGAAGACACAGGGCATGAGCGGTGGCGTGGGGGGGAAGAAGGGAGACACGGGCAAGAGCGGGGGGGTGGGGGTACAGGAGGGAGACATGGGGCATGAGCGGGGTGTGGGGTGGAACAGGCAGACACAGGGCATGAGCGGGGGGTGGGGGGGAAGAAGGGTGACATGGGGCATGAGCGGGGGTGGGGGGTACAGGAGGTAGACACGGGGCAAGAGCAGGGGCTGGGGGGTACAGGGAGGGAGACAGGGGCATGAGCGGGGGTGGGGGTAAAAGGGCAGACCCGGGCATGAGCGGGGGATGGGGGGAAGAAGGGCGACACGGGGCATGAGTGGGGGTGGGGGGGTGGAAAGAAGGGAGACACGGGGCATGAGCGGGGAGTGGGGGGGTACAGGAGGGAGACACGGGGGATGAGCGGGGGTGAGGGGAAAAGAGCAGACACGGGCATGAGCGAGGGGTGGGGGGGAAGAAGGGAGACACAGGGCATGAGCGGGTAGTTGGGGGGGAGAAAGAAGACACGGGGCATGAGTGGGGGGTGGGGGGTGGAATGAAGGGAGACACGGGCATGAGCGGGGGTGGGGGAGAAGGAGACATGGGGCTTGAGGGGGTGTCGGGGGAAGAAGGAAGACACGGGGCATGAGCGGGGGTGGGGGGTGGAAAGAAGGGAGACACGGGGCATGAGCGGGGGTGGGGGGAGAAGGGAGACGCGGGGAATGAGCGGGGGGTGGGGGGTAAAGATGGGAGACATGGGGCATGAGCAGGGAGTGGTGGGAAGAAGAGAGACATGGGGCATGAACGGGGGTGGGAGGGAAGAAGGGAGACACACGGCATGAGCGGGGGGTTGGGGGAGTAGGAGACACAGGGCATGAGCAGGGGCTGGGGGAAAGAAGGGTGGCACGGGGCAATGAGCGGGGGTGGGGGGAATAAGGGAGACACGGTGCATGAGCAGGGGGTGGGGGGAGAAGGAAGACACAGGGCATGAGCGGTGGGTGGCGGGGAAGAAGGGAGACACGGTTAAGAGCGGGGGGTGGGGGGTACAGGAGGGAGACACGGGGCATGAGCGGGGGTGTGGGGTGGAACAGGGCAGACACAGGGCATGAGCGGGGGGTGGGGGGGAAGAAGGGTGACATGGGGCATGAGCGGGGGGTGGTGGGTACAGGAGGTAGACACAGGGCAAGAGTAGGGGCTGGGGGGTACAGGAGGGAGACAGGGGCATGAGCGGGGGTGGGGGGTAAAAGGGCAGACCCGGGGCATGAGCGGGGGATGGGGAAGAAGGGCGACACGGGGCATGAGTGGGGGGTGGGGGGTGGAAAGAAGGGAGACACGGGGCATGAGCGGGGGGTGGGGGGAAAAATGGGAGACACGGGGCATGAGGCATGAGCGGGGGGTGGGGGGGAAGAAGAGAGACACGGGACATGAACGGGGGGGTGGGGGGAAGAAGGGAGTCACACAGCATGAGCAGGGCGTGGGGGGAAGAAGGGAGACACGGGGCATGAGCGGGGGGTGGGGAGCGGGGGTTGGGGGAGATGGGAGACATGGGGCATGAGTGGCGGTGGGGGGAAGAAGGTAGACACGGTGCATGAGCAGCGGGTGGGGGGGAAGAAGGGAGACACGGGGCATGAGCAGGGGGTGGGGGTACAGGAGGAGACACGTGGCAAGAGCGGGGGGTGGGGGGTACAGGAGGGAGAGACAGGGCATGAGCGGGGGGTCGAGGGAACAGGGCAGACACGGGGCATGAGCGGGGGTGGGGGGACGAAGGAGACATGGGGCATGAGCGGGGGTGGGGGGAATAAGAGAGACATGGGGCATTAACGGGGGGTGGTAGGGAAGAAGGGAGACACACAGCATGAGCGGGGGGTTGGGGGGAGTAGGAAGACACGGGGCATGAGCGGGGCATGAGCGGGGGAAAGAAGGGAGGCACGGGGCATGAGCGGGGGTGGGGGGAAGAAGGGAGACATGGTGCATGAGCAGGGGTGTGGGGGGGAAGAAGGGAGACACGGGGCAAGAGCGGGGGTGGGGGGGTACAGGAGGGAGACACGGGGCATGAGCGGGGGGTGGGCTGGAACAGGGCAGACACAGGGCATGAGCGGGGGTGGAGGGGGGAAAGGTAGACATGGGGCATGAGCGGGGGTGGGGGTACAGGAGGGAGACATGGGGCAAGAGCGGGGGCTGGGAGGGTACAGGAGGGAGACATGGGGCATGAGCGGGGGGTGGGGGGTAACAGGGCAGACCCGGGGCATGAGGGGGGATGGGGGGTTGAAAGAAGGGAGACACGGGGCATGAGGCATGAGCAGGGGTGGGGGGAAGAAGAGAGACACGGGGCATGAACGGGGGGTTTGGGGGGAAGAAGGGAGTTACACAGCATGAGCGGGGCGTGGGGGAAGAAGGGAGACACGGGGCATGAGCGGGGAGGGGGTGAAAGAAGGAGACACTGGGCATGAGCGTGGGTGGGGGAAAATAAGGGAGACACGGGGCATGAGCAGGGGGTGGGGGGAGAAGGGAGACATGGGGCATGAGCGGGGGTGGGGAAGAAGGAGACACGGTGCATGAGCGGGGGTGGGGGGGAAGAAGGGAGACACGGGGCATGAGCGGGGGGTGGGGGGTACAGGAGGAGACACGGGGCATGAGCGGGGTGGGGGGAAGAAGGAGACACAGGGCATGAGCGGGGGCTGGGGGGAGTAGGAAGACACGGGGCATGAGCGGGGCGTGGGGGTGAAAAGAAGGGAGACAGGGGGCATGAGCAGGGGGTGGGCGGGAATGAAGGGAGACACGGGGCATGAGCGGGGGGTGGGGGGAAAGAAGGGAGAGACGGGGCATGAGCGGGGGTGGGTTGAGGAAGGGAGACACAGGGCATGAATGGGGGTGGGGGAAGAAGGGAGACATGGGGCATGAGCGGGGGGTGGGGGGTACAGGAGGGCGACACAGGGCAAGAGCGGGGCTGGGGGTACAGGAGGGAGACACGGGGCATGAGCGGGGGTGGGGGGTAACAGGGTAGACCCGGGGCCTGAGCGGGGGTGGGGGAAGAAGGGAGGCACGGGCATGAGTGGGGGGTGGTGGGTGGAAAGAAGGGAGACAAAGTGCATGAGCGGGGGGTGGGGGGGAAGATGGGAGACACGGGGCATGAATGGGGGGTGGGGGGGGAGAAGGGAGTCACACAGCATGAGCGGGGGTGGGGTGGTAAAAGGGAGACACGGGCATGAGCGGAGGGAGGCGGGAAAGAAGGGAGACACAGGGCATGAGCGGGGAGTTGGGGGGAGTAGGAAGACACGGGGCATGAGCAGGGGGTGGGGGGGTGGAAAGAAGGGAGACACAGGCATGAGCGGGGGTGGGGGGGGAGAAGGAGACATGGGGCATGAGCGGGTGGTGGGGAGAAGAAGGGAGACACAGGGCTTGAACTGGGGGTGGGGGGGAAGAAGGGAGACACGGGGCATGAGTGGGGGGAGGCGGGAAAGAAGGGAGACACAGGGCATTGAGCGTGGATTTGGGGGAGTAGGAAGACACGGGGCATGAGCGGGGGTGGGGGGGTGGAAAGAAGGGAGACGCAGGCATGAGAGGGGGTGGGGGGGAGAAGGGAGACATGGGGCATGAGCGGGGGGTGGGGAGAAGAAGGGTGACACAGGGCTTGAGCGGGGGGTGGGGGGGAAGAAGGGAGACACGGGGCATGAGTGGGGGGTGGGGGGTGGAAAGAAGGGAGACAAAGGGCATGAGCGGGGGGTGGGGGGAAGATGGGAGACACAGGGCATGAGAGGGGGTGGAGGGGAAGAAGAGAGACATGGGGCATGAACGGGGGTGGGGGGGAAGAAGGGAGTCACACAGCATTAGGGGGGTAGGGTGGTAAAAGGGAGACATGGGGCATGAGCGGGGGGAGGCGGGAAAGAAGGGAGACACGGGCATGAGCGGTGGGTGGGGGGAAAAGAAGGAGGCACGGGGCATGAGCGGGGGTGGGGGAGAAGGGAGACATGGGGCATGAGCGGGAGTGCGGGGGAAGAAGGGAGACACGGTGCATGAGCGGGGGTGGGGGGTACAGGAGGGAGACACGGGGCAAGAGCGGGGGTGGGGGGTACAGGAGGGAGACACGGGGCAAGAGCGGGGGTGGGGGGTACAGGAGGGAGACACACAGCATGAGCGGGGGTGGGGTGGTAAAAGGGAGACATGGGACATCAGCGGGGGGAGGCGGGAAGAAGGGAGACACGGGGCATGAGCGGTGGGTGGGGGAAAAGAAGGAGACACGGGGCATGAGCGGGGGTGGGGGGAGAAGAGAGACATGGGGCATGAGTGGGAGTGCGGGGGAAGAAGGGAGACACGGTGCATGAGTGGCGGGTGGGCGGGAAAGAAGGGAGAGATGGGGCATGAGCGGGGGTGGGTGGAGGAAGGGAGACACAGGGCATGAATGGGTGGGGGGAAAGAAGGGAGACACGGGGCATGAGCGGGGAGTGGGGGGTACAGGAGGGAGACACGGGGCATGAGCGGGGGTGAGGGGAAAAGAGCAGACACGGGGCATGAGCGAGGGGTGGGGGGGAGAAGGGAGACACGGGGCATGAGAGGGGGTGGGGAGAATAAGGGAGACACAGGGCATGAGCGCGGAGTTGGGGAGGAGTAAGAAGACACGGGGCATGAGCGGAGGGTGGGGGGGTGGAATGAAGGGAGACACGGGCATGAGCGGGGGGTGGGGGAGAAGGAGACATGGGGCATGAGCGGGGTGTCGGGGGAAGAAGGAAGACACGGGGCATGAGCGGGGGTGGGGGGTGGAAAGAAGGGAGACACGGGGCATAGAGCGCGGGGTGGGGGGGAGAAGGGAGACGCGGGGAGTGGGGGGTAAAGATGGGAGAAACGGGGCATGAGCAGGGGGTGGGGGGAAGAAGAGAGACATGGGGCATGAATGGGGGTGGGAGGGAAGAAGGGAGACACACGGCATGAGCGGGGGTTTGGGGGGAGTAGGAAGACACAGGGCATGGGCAGGGGCTGGGGGAAAGAAGGGAGGCACGGGGCATGAGCGGGGGTGGGGGAAGAAGGAAGACACAGGGCATGAGCGGTGGCGTGGGGGGGAAGAAGGGAGACACGGGCAAGAGCGGGGGGTGGGGGGTACAGGAGGAGACATGGGGCATGAGCGGGGTGTGGGGTGGAACAGGGCAGACACAGGGCATGAGAGGGGGATGGGGGGTACAGGAGGTAGACACGGGGCAAGAGCAGGGGCTGGGGGGTACAGGAGGGAGACAGGGACATGAGCGGGGGTGGGGTAAAAGGGCAGACCCGGGGCATGAGCGGGGGATGGGGGGAAGAAGGGAGACACAGGGCATGAGCGGGGAGTTGGGGGGGTGAAAGAAGGGAGAACACAGGCATGAGCGGGGGTGGGGGGGGGAAGGGAGACATGGGGCATAGCGGGGGGGTGGGGAGAAGAAGGGAGACACAGGGCTTGAACTGGGGGTGGGGGGGAGAAGGGAGACACGGGGCATGAGTGGGGGGAGGCGGGAAAGAAGGGAGACACAGGGCATGAGCGGGGAGTTGGGGGGAGTAGGAAGACACGGGGCATGAGCGGGGGTGGGGGGGTGGAAAGAAGGGAGACACAGCATGAGCGGGGGTGGGGGGGAGAAGGGAGACATGGGGCATGAGCGGGGGTGGGGGAGAAGAAGGGAGAAACAGGGCTTGAGCGGGGGGTGGGGGAAGAAGGAGACACGGGGCATGAGTGGGGGTGGGGGTGGAAAGAAGGAGACAAAGGGCATGAGCGGGGGGTGGGGGGGAAACATGGGAGACACTGGGCATGAGGCATGAGAGGGGGTGGAGGGGAAGAAGAGAGACATGGGGCATGAACGGGGGGCGGGGGGGGAAGAAGGGAGTCACACAGCATGAGCGGGGGGTGGGGTGGTAAAAGGGAGACATGGGGCATGAGCGGGGGAGGCGGGAAAGAAGGGAGACACGGGGCATGAGCAGTGGGTGGGGGAAAAGAAGGGAGGCACGGGGCATGAGCGGGGGTGGGGGAGAAGGGAGACATGGGGCATGAGCGGGAGTGCGGGGGGGAAGAAGGGAGACACAGTGCATGAGTGGCGGGTGGGGGGGAAGAAGGGAGACACGACGCATGAGCGGGGGTGGTGGGTACAGGAGGGAGACACGGCGCAAGAGCGGGGTGGGGGTACAGGAGGGAGACACACAGCATGAGCGGGGGTGGGTGATAAAAGGGAGACATGGGACATGAGCGGGGGAGGCGGGAAAGAAGGGAGACACGGGGCATGAGCGGTGGGTGGGGGGAAAAGAAGGGAGACACGGGGCATGAGCAGGGGTGGGGGGAGAAGGGAGACATGGGGCATGAGCGGGAGTGCGGGGGAAGAAGGGAGACACGGTGCATGAGTGGCGGGTGGGCGGGAAAGAAGGGAGACACGGGGCATGAGTGGGGAAAGAAGGGAGAGATGGGGCATGAGCGGGAGTGGGGGGAGGAAGGGAGACACAGGGCATGAATGGGGTGGGGGGAAAGAAGGGAGACACGGGGCATGAGCGGGGAGTGGGGGGTACAGGAGGGAGACACGGGGCATGAGCGGGGTGAGGGGAAAAGAGCAGACACGGGGCATGAGCGAGGGGTTGGGGGAAGAAGGGAGACACGGGGCATGAGAGGGTGGTGGGGGAGAAGAAGGGAGACACAGGGCATGAGCGGGGAGTTGGGGGGAGTAAGAAGACACGGGGCATGAGCGGAGGGTGGGGGGTGGAATGAAGGGAGACACGGGCATGAGCGGGGGGTGGGGAGAAGGGAGACATGGGGCTTGAGCGGGGTGTCGGGGGGAAGAAGGAAGACACGGGGCATGAGCGGGGGTGGGGGGTGGAAAGAAGGGAGACACGGGGCATGAGCGCGGGGTGGGGGGAGAAGGAGACACGGGGAATGAGCGGGGAGTGGGGGTAAAGATGGGAGACACGGGGCATGAGCAGGGGGTGGGGGGAAGAAGAGAGACATGGTGCATGAACGGGGGTGGGAGGGAAGAAGGGAGACACACGGCATGAGGGCGGGGTTGGGGGGAATAGGAAGACACGGGGCATGAGCAGGGGCTGTGGGAAAGAAGGGAGGCACGGGGCATGAGCGGGGGAGGGGGAGCGGGGCTGGGGGGAGAAGGGAGACATGGGGCATGAGCGGCAGTGGGGGAAGAAGGGAGACACGGTGCATGAGCAGCAGGTGGGGGGGAAGAAGGGAGACACGGGGCATGAGCGGGGGGTGGGGGGTACAGGAGGAAGACACGTGGCAAGAGCGGGGCGTGGGGGTACAGAGGAGACACAGGGCATGAGCGGGGGGTCGGGGGAACAGGGCAGACACGGGGCATGAGCGGGGTGGGGGGAAGAAGGGAGACATGGGGCATGAGCGGGGGGTGGGGGGAATAAGAGAGACACGGGGCATGAGCTGGGGGTGGGCGGGAAAGAAGGGAGACACGGGCATGAGCGGGGGGTGGGGGGAAAGAAGGGAGAGACGGGGCATGAGCGGGGTGGGGGGAGGAAGGGGAGACACAGGGCATGAATGGGGTGGGGGGAAAGAATGGGAGACACAGGCATGAGCGGGGAGTTGGGGGGAGTAAGAAGACACGGGGCATGAGCAGGGGGTGGGGGGTATAATGAAGGGAGACACGGGCATGAGCGGGGGAGGGGAGAAGGGAGACATGGGGCTTGAGCGGGGGGTCAGGGGGAAGAAGGAAGACACGGGGCATGAGCGGGGTAGGAGGTGGAAAGAAGGAGACACGGGGCATGAGCGGGGGTGGGGGGGAAAGGCAGACACGGGGAATGAGCGGGGGGTGGGGTAAAGGGGCGACACGGGGCATGAGCAGGGGGTGGGGGGAAGAAGAGAGACATGGGGCATGAACGGGGGTGCGAGGGAAGAAGGGAGACACACGGCATGAGCGGAGGGTTGGGGGGAGTAGGAAGACACGGGCATGAGCGGGGGCTGGGGGAAAGGAGGGAGGCACGGGGGCATGAGCGGGGTGGGGGAAGAAGGGGGACACGGTGCATGAGCGGGGGGTGGGGGGAAGAAGGAAGACACAGGGCATGAGCGTTGGCGTGGGGGGAAGAAGGAGACACAGGGCAAGAGCGGGGGTGGGGGGGGAAAGGAGGGAGACACGGGGCATGAGCGGGGTGTGGGGGGTACAGGAGGTAGACACGGGGCAAGAGCAGGGGCTGGGGGGGTACTGGAGGGAGACAGGGGCATGAGCGGGGGTGGGGGGTAACAGGGCAGATCCGGGGCATGAGCGGGAATGGGGGGAAAGAAGGGAGACACGGGGCATGAGTGGGGTGGGGGGGTGAAAGAAGGGAGACACGGGGCATGAGCGGGGGTGGGGGGAAAGATGGGAGACACGGCGCATGAGGCATGAGCGGGGGTGGGGGGGGAAGAAGAGAGACACGGGACATGAACGGGGGGTGGGGGGAAGAAGGGAGTCACACAGCATGAGCGGGGCGTGGGGGGAGAAGAAGGGAGACACAGGGCTTGAGCGGGGGGTGGGGGGGAAAGAAGGAAGACACGGGGCATGAGTGGGGCGTGGGGTGGAAAGAAGGGAGACAAAGGGCATGAGCGGGGGGTGGGGGGGAAAGATGGGAGACACGGGGCATGAGGCATGAGAGGGGGTGGAGGGCAAGAAGGAGACATGGGGCATGAACAGGGGTGGGGGGAAGAAGGGAGTCACACAGCATGAGCGGGGGGTGGGGTGGTGAAAGGGAGACATGGGGCATGAGCGGGGGGAGGCGGGGAAAGAAGGAGACACGGGGCATGAGCGGTGGTGGGGGGAAAAGAAGGGAGGCACGGGGCATGAGCGGGGGTGGGGGAGAAGGGAGACATGGGGCATGAGCGGGAGTGCGGGGGAAGAAGGGAGACACAGTGCATGAGTGGCGGGTGGGGGGGAAGAAAGGAGACAAGGCGCATGAGCGGGGGTGGGGGTACAGGAGGAGACACGGGGCAAGGACGGGGGTGGGGGTACAGGAGGAGACACACAGCATGAGCGGGGTGGGGTGGAAAAGGGAGACATGGGACATGAGCGGGGGAGGCGGGAAAGAAGGGAGACACGGGGCATGAGCGGTGGGTGGGGGAAAAGAAGGGAGACACGGGGCATGACGGGGGTGGGGGGAGAAGGAGACATGGGGCATGAGCGGGAGTGCGGGGGAGAAGGGAGACACGGTGCATGAGTGGCGGTGTGGGCGGGAAAGAAGGGAGACACGGGGCGATGAGCGGGG